>NC_138779.1:187103695-187261195 GCF_965119305.1 Pelophylax lessonae | reverse complement strand
CACAGTGTTTTTTTTTCTTTTGGGGGGGGGGGGGGGCTTTGGTGAAATATCAGGGGGTGTCACTTTTGAGACGGGAAAACACATTGCCCAGTTCTATTCGGCAGCCTCAGCTGCACAAAATGAATGAACAGGAAGAGCTCTGTGCAACCTTCCTGTTCATTCATAAACTAAACAGGTATGGGTGAACCCAGTAACTGATCAGTACCTCATTCAGAATAGGAATGGAACAGTAAATTATATATTTACTGTCCCCTTCTCTGCTCTCCATTCTGAAGATTCCTCTGTGTGCCTTCAGCAGCCTGCAGGAGAGGAAAAGAGGGAAGCTGGCAGCGCTGCAGGGGGCACACAGGGGGAACCCGAGCACAGGAGGGGGTGCAATTACAAGAACCAATCTCCTGTATGGTTCTCTATGCAGCATCTGAAAGCTGTGGGAGGGAAAGGAGGAGATGCGGGGTTTCAGCTACTGCATGAAGAGCCATATAGGGGATAAATTCTTGTAATGGCCTCCCCCCAAACCCAATGTGAGAGGGAGCCATCACAGGCACCCTTGGAGCATGGGAGGAGTAGTCATTGTGAACCGTGCAACCCCTGAAGCTCTGGCAGTGGTGATAATGTTAATGCTCACAGGGTTATTAGGGTGTGCTCAGGCACATCCGACACACCTCCTGCACACGCCTATGTTCCCAATTTAAAGCAGAACCTAAAAATTAGCGGCTAAGAGCTTTTTGGTAGAAGACACCATGGGGTTTGATTAGGTTGTTCACTTAGCTTAGGGAATTTTCACTTAGCTGTGCTGATTGCTATCATGCATGCAACCAGGTGCAAGAAAAAAAACTTTTTTGTTAATTTTACTTGCACCTGATTGGAAATTCTTTGTAAATTCCATTTTTACAATATTGACTAGGCTTGGTAAAAATCTCTTGCAAACTGAACAGCCCAGTTGTCTTTAATAAAATCAACTTTTTTGTATGCCTCTTCTGCAGAAAAAATCTTGTTAATTCTGCAAATTGTGCATTTCCCGCAATGCCAGAGCACTGTACACTCCTGGCATCTGTAAGACCCTGAGAGAAGAAGCAAGGATCAGCACCTGTGTTACATCATCAATGGCCATCCAATGGCTGAAGAAACAAGAGCTCATGCTGGAAGAAGAATCTGAGAAAATGGCAGTGGTGAAGATGGTGTTACATCATCAATGATCGCCCAAAGGCTAAAGAAACAAGAGAACATGCCAGAAGTAGGATCTAAAAAGTCAGAGGTGACGAGAACATGCCAGAAGTAGGATCTAAAAAGTCAGAGGTGACGAAAACATGGCAGAAGTAGGATCTGAGAAAAAGTCAGTGGTGAGGAGAACATGCCAGAAGTAGGATCCAAAAAGTCAGAGGTGACGATAACATGCCAGAAATAGGATCTAAAAAGTCAGAGGTGATGAGAACATGCCAGAAGTAGGATCCAAAAAGTAAGAGGTGACGAGAACATGCCAGAAGTAGGATCCAAAAAGTCAGAGGTGACGAGAACATGCCAGAAGTAGGATCTAAAAAGTCAGAGGTGACGAGAACATGCCAGAAGTAGGATCCAAAAAGTAAGAGGTGACGAGAACATGCCAGAAGTAGGATCCAAAAAGTCAGAGGTGACGAGAACATGCCAGAAGTAGGATCCAAAAAGCAGAGGTGATGAGAACATGCCAGAAGAAGGATCTGAGAAAAAGTCAGTGGTGACGAGAACATGCCAGAAGTAGGATCCAAAAAGTAAGAGGTGACGAGAACATGCCAGAAGTAGGATCTAAAAAGTCAGAGGTGACGAGAACATGCCAGAAGTAGGATCTGAGAAAGTCAGTGGTGACGATGGAACATCACCGGAGAACGGCACACTAGGAGGTAAGTTTGTTATCTTGTGCATACCATGTACATTTTGGTGAATGCACCTGGGGCCCTGAACTTTGGTGTAGTTACACATATTCTGTAGGGTCCTTGGGCCAACCCTTCTAGTTGTATACTCAAGTTATACTCTGGTATGAAAAAACAACATGTAATCCCAGTGGTGCCCAGATGCCCAAGTGAGGAAAATCTCCCCTTAAAAAGTTGTCTCCAGAACAAGTGTCCCTGATAGATTATTTGCCTTTGTTTTTTGGTTCTGCTAACAACTCAAAATGTTGGGTTTTCCCTCACTGATGAAGGGTGTTGAGTTATAGTCCCTGAAACGCATTGAATTTTAAAGATAGCATGAATAAACTTATATGTGTGTTGTACTTGTTAGCGTGGCGCTTCAATTATCAACTTCTCTCTATTAAAGCCTTTTTCAACCAGGGTGCCTAGGCACCCTGGGGTGCCTTGAGGTTTCTTTAGGGGTGCCTTGGCAAAATGCCTAAAATTGCCCAAAAATGTATACAAGCCAGCAGGTGGATCAAGACTGCCTTTTAGTTACACAAAGCCACGGGTTTTTATTGTGCACCATTTCAACCTTCCAGCCACCGTTATCCTAACAACCAGTGATGTCATCAGTGTTTGATAAGAAGGGTGTTGAACGCCTGCACAGTCTCCTTGTTTGACCCTCCCCGGCCCCTCTCCGTCAACACTGGGGTCACATTAGCTGAGTGATGGAGAGAAACTGAGGGAGAGGAGAACCACTGGAATACTAGTCGGTACCAGTGTGCAAAAGTGTATTTGCTTTGGAAGAATAAGTCACCTCTATTGATGGGTGTCCTACGTGTCGATGCTGCCGCATTATGTAAACCTATTAGAATAGTTTTTTACATTTTAGAATGGGGTGCCTTGAGATTGTCCATAATTTTAAAGGGTGCCTCGACTGTAAAAAGTTTGAGAAACACTGCTCTATTACAATAGGTGATAACAGGAACCCTTCAGTATGCAGAAGCTGCCAGCCCAATATTCACATTCTCTGTATATGCACCAGCGCAATTTAATTGGATGATAATAATGTAAAACAGGGGTGTCCAACCTTTTTGACCTTCCTGGGCCACATTCAAAAAAGAGGAATTTGTCATGGGCCACATATAAAATACACTAACAATAAGGATAGCTGATGAGCAGAAATAGTCGGGCAGATCACAAGTTAACTGAGAGAGATAATGTATCTATCCGAGTAATAAAACTTCTTTTTTTTTGTAGAGGGCAACATAAAACTAGTGCAATATTTGACAGTTTTTTTTACAAACTAACATATCAATATCTGGTTGGATGGATGTCGTAGCAATTCTCAATAAATTCTCAAGGTGTTCATCAGATATTTTGGTTCCAATTTTGCCCTTCACGTGCCTAATCCTTGAAAATAGTTGCTCACAAAAATAGGTGTTACCGAAAACTGAGGACATGAATGAGGCGTGATTGTAAAGAGTGGGAGACTTTTCTTTGGGAAAACTTCTAAAATTCCAGTAAAGAGACACTGTTACATTTTCTCTGGCCGCATGTGTTCGTTAAGTGTAAACGCATTTTTAACAAAAACTTTAAAAAGACTCAACATTTTTAGGTAAGTGTGTTGGGCCACAGTTAGGGCACTACTGTAAAATAAACATATCAAGAAACCTCAGGGTTCCAGAGCTACTTATCCACTTTCCCAAATAATAAAAACTAGACAGGGGTTTTCATCCCTCCCCACTCTATCCAAAAACAAACAAAAAAGTGCTATATTTACATTTTAATCTGTAGGACAGGCTTCTCTATTTGTGTCTGCATTTTGTTTTGGATGCATTGATGGGTAGTAAACTAAAGTGAACCAAAGGAACCTTGTGTGCGAGCCGCTCAGGCTCAGGAAGGGGTGCTAGTCCTCAGTCTACTGATAAGTGCTGGCTGGGAAATGACCTTGTCCCGATTCCAGACGCCAATGTGTGTTGAAATAGATGTCCCTGTAGACGCTTATCAAAGCAAACCCGCTAATGATGGTATATGGCAACCTCAGCCTGGGCTCCAGCCAGGCCACGCCCCTATTGTGTTTTGCTCCATCCCTCAGAGCTTAATCATGTTGAACCCACTGTCTGTAAGGGTGCCATTCTTCTCACTGACAACCAATCTAACCTTTCCTCCCACTGATCACCAATGTAATGAACATTCTTCCCACTGATCACCAATGTAAGGAGCATTCTCCCTACTGATCACCAATGTAAGGAGCATTCTTCCCACGGACTCCCAATGTAAGGAGTATTCCTCATACTGATCAACCAATGTAAGGGACATTCTTCCCACTGACCACCAATGTAAGGAGCATTCTCCCCACTGATCACCATGTAAGGGGCATTCTTCCCACTGATCACCAATGTAAGGAGGATTCTTCCCACTGACCACCAATGTAAGGAGCATTCTTCCCACTGATCACCAATGTAAGGAACATTCTTCCCACTGACTCCCAATGTAAGGAACATTCTTCCAACTGATCACCAATGTAAGGAGCATTCTTCCCACTGATCACCAATGTAAGGGCCATTCTTCCCACTAATCACCAATGTGAGGAGCATTCTTCCCACTGATGACCAATGTAAGGAACATTCTTCCCACTGATGACCAATGTAAGGAACATTCTTCCCACTGATCACCAATGTAAGGGCCATTCTTCCCACTAATCACCAATGTGAGGAGCATTCTTCCCACTGATGACCAATGTAAGGAACATTCTTCCCACTGATCACCAATGTAAGGGCCATTCTTCCCACTGATCACCAATGTGAGGAGCATTCTTCCCACTGATCACCAATGTAAGGGACATTCTTCCCATGGACTCCCAATGTAAGGGGCATTCTTCCACTGACCACAAATGTAAGGGACATTCTTCCCACTGACCACCAATGTAAGGAGCATTCTCCCTACTGATCACCATGTAAGGAGCATTCTTCCCACTGATCACCAATGTAAGGAGGATTCTTCCCACTGATCACCATGCAAGGAGCATTCTTCCCACTGATCACCAATGTAAGGAGGATTCTTCCCACTGACCACCAATGTAAGGAGCATTCTTCCCACTGATCACCAATGTAAGGAGCATTCTTCCCACTGACCACCAATGTAAGGAACATTCTTCCCACTGATCACCAATGTAAGGAGCATTCTTCCCACTGATCACCAATGTAAGGGCCATTCTTCCCACTAATCACCAATGTGAGGAGCATTCTTCCCACTGATGACCAATGTAAGGAACATTCTTCCCACTGATGACCAATGTAAGGAACATTCTTCCCACTGATCACCAATGTAAGGGCCATTCTTCCCACTGATCACCAATGTGAGGAGCATTCTTCCCACTGATCACCAATGTAAGGAACATTCTTCCCACTGATCACCAATGTAAGGGCCATTCTTCCTACTGATCACCAATGTAAGGGCCATTCTTCCCACTGATCACCAATGTAAGGGGCATTCTTCCACTGACCACAAATGTAAGGAACATTCTTCCCACTGACAACCAATATAAGGAACATTATTCCCAATTTGTTTTTATTAAAAGCCTTACAATCAGTAAGCATAAAATCAATTTACATAAATATATACACATTTACATGAAAATAATAATAAAAAAAAATGTATATATATATATATATATATATATATATATATATATATATATATATATATATATATATAGCAAATTCTGCTCTCAAACAAAGAATAGCTTTACAGTAAAAACAAAACTCACATCATGAACATGTCATTACTGGGGAAAATAATCTTAGTAATGCTCACACCACTACACCAGACATCAAACCTGTGAGGTCAAGAAACAAAACCACCCCCATTATGCATGCAGCCCTTCTTCAAATTAAGATATTAATCAACAAAAGCTAAGGGAGTGAAAGAAATAGCATAGGAAAAGAGCTCTTCACCCAGAGATGGACAGTTCACCAAAAGCAGGTCTGATATTCCTCCACGCCCTTATCCAGACCACTCGAGGCTCCCTGCCCTTCTCAAGACCCAAAATCTTCCCAACCTCACCCACAATATCGTACACCACCACCTCGACAGGGAGGACTTTCTTCCGCAGGGTAATCTGGCACCGTGCATTCCACGTGAAGTAACGGACAACTATTCTAACTAGAAAAAGGGCATCCAAATAAAAATCTCAGTCAGGAATGCCCCATACACCCACTCCGCATAACTCATGCGATAGAGAAAGGGGGTGCCTAGAGCCCTCCCCACCCTTTTATACACCTCTATGTTAAAGGGACACTGGAGCAAAAAGTGGTCCATAGACTCCACTTTACCAACACACTCTGCTCTAGGACAATCCCGATCATCCACAGGGCGATGCTTCAGGTTCCCTCTCACATAGAGCCTTCCATTAAAAGCGAGCTAGGCTAGATCCCTAAACTTCAAAAGGATTCTTTCCAAATTGATAAAAATGCAACAGCTCCCTCATTACGGAACCTGGGCAATCCCTTAAGGCCAGTGACACCACCAGTACTGGCTTGGCTGGCTTGTATATCCTCTGCTCATCCTCAGGGACTTCTGAAGGGTCATCAGTAAAGGCAAACTTGTCTGCTCTCAGGGGTGACTCCATCTGCTGGATGAAGCTCAGGGCTCCATGCTCACTCTCAACCTCCTGGCTGGTTGCCGATGGTGATTCCCAGCCCTGACATGGGGGGAGAGGTGCAGAGGCAGATGGAGCTGGGTCATCCATTATCTGGGGCTGCCTATACACAGAGCTTGCTGATGTCTGACTGGAAAATCTCCTCTCATTATAAAACTTTTCTTTAAACACTACAATAATAAAGATTGCTTCTTTACCTTTTCCTCCAAATCCTGCAGCTCAGGCTTCATGGCTGTGCGATTTTTAATCCAGGCCTGGCAGTACTTGGCTCTGAAGGATTTGTGTTCAGCCTTCAAAACTTTAAGTTTTTCTTCAGCTCTCCCAATCACCCTAAAACGATTGATTATCTTCTGGCTGAAGACATCCGCATCCTCACCAGGGCCTGGACCCACAGTCAGGTCCTCCCCCTCCTCCTCACTAGGCCCCGTGTCATGAGGGGGATCCCTCCAAGGGCCTCCCCCAGGATCAGGCATTAGCAGGCAGGCTTGTCAGCAAGAGCTACAATTAAGGATTATTGACGGCTAGGTACACTCTGGTACCCCTGTCCCCCTAAGATAGGAGGCCCTGTCGGTGCGTCGTTACCTGCCTGAAGCTGGTGCTATACTGTGTATAGGCTATAATCATTGAAGTCTCCATCTGGTATATATCCCCCAAAAGAGTACTTATTCCGGTCTTGCTGAGTGAGGAGGAAGCTGGAATTTGAATTGTTGCCATTAGAGAACTTATCATTGGACCCTTCGGATATTTGGGATAGAGCTACGTACCCCCCGGCCGCTTGGCTTCAATGGGTTGTCACCCTCTATAATATAGAAAGCGATACATATATGAGAATAAATGTGAACCTTGATTGTCGTTATACGATCCTTGAACTATTGATGTGCCTTGGGTTCTGTATCCTGCCGTAATCTACTTATCCCCCGAGTCATTAAAAAGGAAATACCGGTCTGTCATGGTCTCTCTGGCCCTGAGGAAGCCATGAGCGAAACGCGTCGGCTTGCTGGGGACCTATATTGACCGCCCTCCATCTGAGACCTACATTCCACCCTATACAGGCTTTGGTTTTCCCTCTATGGGTTGTATTTCTACTTAATGACTCTGATGAAATTGATTTTATACATGTTGTTTGTATGTTAACATGTGTTCAATTGCCCATGTTTTTTAGTCATAAAATTAATAAAATGTTAAAGTTTTATATATTGGTTTTGGTGTGATCCTTCTCCTCCCACCGGCCCGCAAAGCCCCACTTTTTTCTGTCTTCTTGTAATTGTATGCAATCAGGGGTAAGGGCCTTATTACACGGTACCTCATTTGTTTCTAGGATCAGACATTGTTCCTGGGCCAAGCTAGCAGGCAAGGCCCAGGCTTGAAAAAGGCTGGTTCTCAGAGAGAGTTACTTCAGTGTGTCCTCCTCCTTCTCCCACTGACCACCAATGTAAGGGGCATTCTTCCCACTGACCACCAATGTAAGGGGCATTCTTCCCACTGACCACCAATGTAAGGGGCATTCTTCTCACTGACTACCAATGTAAGGAGCATTCTTCTCACTGATCACCAATGTAAGGGATATTCTTACTACTGACCACCAATGTAAGGATCATTTTTCTCACTGACCACCAATGTAAGGAGCATTTTTCTCACTGACCACCAATGTAAGGTGCATTTTCCCACTGACCACTACCGTAGGGAGCATTCTTTTCACTGATCACCAATATAGGGGCATTCTTCCCACTAACCATCAACATAAGGAGCATTCTGCTCACTGGCCACCAATGTAAGGGACATTCTTCCCACTGACCACCAATGTAAGGAACATTCTTCCCACTGACCACCAATGTGGGGAGCATTCTTCCCACTGACCATCAATGTAAGGGGCATTCTTACCACTGACCACAACCATAGAGAGCATTCTTTTTACTGATCACCAATTTCAGGAGTATTGATCCCACTGACCACCACCATAGGGAGCATTCTTCCCACTGACCACCAACGTAAGGAACATTCTTCCAACTGACCTCCAATGTATGGGGCATTCTTTCTTCTAACCACTATTGTAGGGGGCATTCTTTCCTGTGACCTTCATTGCATTGGTTTTAGCAGAGGCTTGCCAAGACCTGAAAATTATTTAAAGAGTTCCTAAAAAGTTGAGAAAAGTTGGGGCAGAGGGCGCAAGGTGTAATATTTGACTTATTCCGCAGTCCAGCCAGCTCCCTTCATTTGTGAGACTGCTCCCATGAACCCTGTTTTTTAAGGCACTCCTGGCCAGTAGTTGCATCAAGTACAATGCAGAACCAATAGTCTTGCACTGTAGACAAGGGACACTAAGGGCCTGCTCTCCAGAGCAGTGGAGAGAAGAGAAGATCGCCAGTGGCAGGAGGAGCAAGGAAAAAGGTAAGTTATCCTCTATCTACTAGTGGATGGGGACCCACTGCAAGGTTTTTTTTTTTTTTAATGATTTCTGGAGTTCAGCTATAAACGACATACCTTTTTTTTCTTCTTGCATCACGCCATTCTGCCTCCAGGAGGGAAATGAAAGCCCTGTGTACACTATAAGTCCAGCTATGGACTCCTTGTCCTGGTTGTAGGCAGGTGCCGTCTGTATTCTCCACTACAGCTAGAGTTTGACCACAGATGGGGGAGTAAGTTGAGAGGAACT
Source organism: Pelophylax lessonae (assembly GCF_965119305.1). Classification (NCBI taxonomy): domain Eukaryota; kingdom Metazoa; phylum Chordata; class Amphibia; order Anura; family Ranidae; genus Pelophylax; species Pelophylax lessonae. The sequence goes on along the minus strand of NC_138779.1, from coordinate 187,252,014 downwards.
TAGTTCCTCTATGATTTCCTCGGCCGGAGGAGGGCAGCTATCCAGTTGAATTCTGACACTACATGTGATTTTGGTGGCCATCTTGGTTCAGGCAGAGTGTATTTACGACTTTAGTTCCCATGCTTGGCTAAAATAGGGACAGGTTCCCCATCTTTCAGGGACAGTGTTAGAGATAGAGAAAGATTCTGGAGGAGTAGAGACAATGCAGAGACTACATCTACCTCTTGTAGAAAGCCTCCCGTTTGGGTGTGATTCGGCCACGCTGCATTACAAACCTCGTGGCAGATGCTGTCGGCATCTTTCAGTCTTCAAACTGCTGTTCCACCGCTGTTACAGTTGTTAGGGGCTCCGGATAGGTTTGACTCCCGGCAGGGCCTGTCTGTACTTGCTGAACATTTCCACAACATTTTGCTATTGCCAAACTTGGACTCTGTTTGCTCACTGCCTGCTGTACCTAGTTCACTTGGTCTGCCATACCTAGAAGTACCAAATATTTTCTATGGTTTCCATGCTGAACCGAGGGGCGAGAGAGTGATAAGAAGGTAAGTTTGTGCTTCTTGGAATGGAGTAGGTAAATCACTGAACAGCCAGAATGGGCAAAGAACTGGTTTACGTTAAAGCCAGCAAAATAAATGAATGACTCATAGGAAATAATGAGTACAGCTTTGTAACCACGTCCACCTATCGTTTCTGCATGTGTGACGTCCCATGTGCTGCTATTTTTTATATTTATCTCCTGTATGTAGTTTCCGGTAGAGAAACGACCAGACAGTAAACTGCAATGACGGGTTTAGCTGTTACAGGTAAGTTCCTTTTTCTCAGAACTTGACATAGAGTACTGTACATGTCTAAGCAGTGGGATTTTCAATCCATGTTAAATCCCACAACAGCTTCAGACCCCATTGATTCAACCTCTTATTATATTTTTCATGTTTACATAGTAATGATTCACATGTATTACTTTTCAGAGCATATAAATCCATATAGCATCAAAGTTCATCTGTCACAAGTACGACCGCACAATAGAATTATGCCAAGAAACATAGATAAGCTAGTCCATGGTTTGAAGCATTCTTCCCACTGACCCTCACTCATCTTACATAGTTACATAGTTACATAGTTAGTGAGGTTGAAAAAAGACATCAGTCCATCCAGTTCAACCTATGATGTGTGTGTGTTTGCTGTTAACCGTACATTGTATACCCCTGTATGTTGTGGTCTCTAAGGTGCCCATCTAATAGTTTTTTGAAACTATCAAAGCTCCCTGCTGATACGACTGCTTGTGGAAGAGAATTCCACATCCTTACTGCTCTTACAGTGAAGAACCCCTTACGCATTTTAAGGTTAAACCGCCTTTCCTCTAGTTTTAGTGAGTGGCCACGTGTCTTATTCCCTTGCTCTGAATAGTTTGTTCCTTATGCTAGGGTCGCCAGTACAGTATTTGTACATTGATATCATATCCCCCCTCAATCGTCTCTTCTCCAGAGAGAATAGGTTCAGTGCTTGTAGTCTTTCTTCATAGCTGATGTCCTCCATTCCCCTAATTATTTTTGTTGCCCTTCTCTGGACTCTTTCCAGTTCCAGCACATCCTTCCTGAGGACCGGTGCCCAGAACTGGACAGCATACTCCAGATGTGGCCGGACCAGAGTCTTGTAGAGAGGGAGAATAATCTCTTTATTTCTGGAGTGAATCCCCTTTTTTATACATCCCAGTATTCTGTTGGCTTTGCTTGCGGCGGCTTGGCATTGCATGCCACTGCCAAGCCTGTTGTCTACCAGTACCCCCAAGTCTTTTTCCATCCTAGACTCACCCAGAGGTTCCCCCCCTAGTGAGTAGCTTGCTTTCTGGTTTCTGGCCCCCAAGTGCATTACTTTACATTTTTCAACATTAAACCTCATCTGCCATGTAGTTGCCCACCCCGTTATTTTGTTCAGGTCTGCTTGTAAGGTTTCCACATCCTGCATAGAAGATATTGGCATGCTTAGTTTAGTATCATCCGCAAATACTGTGATTGTACTAGATATCCCCTCCTCTAGATAATTTATGAATAAATTAAACAGGATTGGTCCCAGGACAGAACCTTGGGGGACCCCACTTTCCACACCCGCCCAATCCGAGTACTCCCCATTAATCATCACCCTCTGGACTCTCCCCTGGAGCCAGTTCTCTATCCAGGTACTCACCTTATGGTCCATACCTACCTTCCTTAGTTTGTACAGTAAGCGTATCTGACAATATACTGTATCATGAGTTACAGATATTTACCAATTTTTTAGGGGTTCCCTGAGACTGGAAAATAATTTTTGGAAATTTTTTTCTGTGTTAACAAAAATTGAGAAAGACTAAGCTAGTCCATTGAGTCTGCTCCTTTTTTTTGGAAGTTGGTTTATTTTTTTAATTGACATTTTATCTGAAGTATATTTTATTTCACTTACAGTTGATTGGCTTACAACCTCTGAAGTCTGTTCCAAGCATTCACTACACTTTTGATAAAATAATACTTTTTACCGTTACTCTTCCAAATTCTTCATGCTAGTCCAAAGTCATGCACATGTGTTTTTTAGCGTTTTTTCACGGAAAAAAGTCAATTAACCCAAAACAGGGTTTCTCAACCAGGGTTCCATGGAACCTTCGGGTTCCTTCAGAGGTTGTTAGGGGTTCCTTGAGCAATGCACAATTTCTGCCTTCCCACTGACACCATTGGTCTTTTTACCTATCTGTAATGAGTTGTAGATATAGTGATTTTAGTAGGGGTTCCCTGTGTTGAAAAGGTTGAGAAAGGCTGATCTAAAACTATGCTGCAAAGCTGGCCATACCCATAACGTTTTTTTTTTTTCTGCTCAGCCCAAAAAAATCAAACAGATTCCTCCATCCACGATACACAGTGCGAATGTACTAACTTCCCTCTGCAGCTTTTGTATTTTGACAACTCCGCCAGCTTTTAAAATACCAAATCAGTGCCTGCATCTGGTTGGATAGTATTTAAATTTGAAATGGAAGAGCCCAGAGTTGTATAAAGTACTCGAAACCCATACTTGAGTAAAAGTACAAGTGCTCGATCAAAAAGTGACTTGAGTAGAAGTAATAGTAAAAAGTTTTTTTTTTTAATTTTTCTACTCAAGTACTGAAAGTAAAAGTACCAGTAGTTTTGAAAAAAAAAATGCTACTCAAGTACTGAAAGTAAAAGTACAAGTACTGTGTTATGTAGTTATTAAAGAAAGAAGTCAAAAGTTTGAACATCATATTGTTTTTTATTATTTCAAATGCAGCTTTTATTTATACATACAGTAGCTTTTATTTTCGTATGCGCTGATAATACACACGTTTTGAGCTTCATGAGACCTGCCATCTACTGTTCTGGCAGTGGTAATTTTTATAATTTTAACGAGTAACTATGCAACACAAAAAAAAAAAATATCGGAGTAGAAGTATTGAAATCATCGAAAAAATGTAGTGAAGTAAAAGTGGAAGTAGGAGAAAAAAATTCTACTCTAGGAAAGTACAGATACCGCCTTTCAGTACTTAAGTACAGTAGTGAAGTATTTCTACTTAGTTACTATACATCTCTGGAAGAGCCACACCAAAATATTACAGTCCAAAGTAAGGTTTTTTTTCTTTTGTTCAAGTATATATTGGGTACAAAATCTATTTGGGGGGCCATACATCAACCCCTTCATCAGGGCTACAACATAACAAGCAAGTGTAAGCCCCAGTTCACACTACTGCGTGTGCGGGGTTCACATGTCATGTCGGAGCGCACTGCTCCGACATGACATGCGATCAGCTGTGCGGTGCGAGTTTAGCCATACAGTTTGTATGGCTAAATTTGCATCGCACCCGCAGCAAACACGCACAGGAGGCATTTTTGCTGCCGCATCAGGATCGGATCGCACAGCGGTTCACACTTGTGCGATCCGATCCTGTGCGAACTGCACGATCGCACTGCGATATGCGATCAAACTGGGGGTGTCGTTAAGATTACATTGACACCCCCAGCGGATCGCATATGGCAGTGTGAACTGCCGGGGGTGCGTGTGCGATGCGGGAACAGGCTGCGAATTTGCAGCCTTCCCGCATCGCATCAGTGTGAACCGAGACTTAAACTAAAAAAAAGTCATTAGACAAGCATAAAAGAAAAAAATGTCTCATTAATGAATTTCTTCTTCAAATATTTTATTGAGAAAAGACAAGTACAAGGAATATAGTCAGAATAAATTGGGCAAAAAAAAAAAAAAAAGATGCACAAAAACAGGGGCCAGGCCCAGATGTACAAATAGAACAAGAAACAATCACCCTAAGGGTATGGGACTATGTCGGTGACCAAGCATCCAAAAATACAATGTCAAATATTATCCATAAAAATATTTTTTATTATGTAAAATGTAGATTTACATAATAAAAAATATTTTTATGGATAATATTTGGCATTGTATGTTTGGATGCTTGGTCACCGACATAGTCCCATACCCTTAGGGTGATTGTTTCTTGTTCTATAACATTGGGGAAGATGGCTACCTGTATTTAGATACTGGGTGATGTGGTAACCAGTTTTTCAGATGTACAGATAGGTAGCAGCAGAGCCGAACAGTATACAACATAACCACAACGTGTCACAAGTTTGTAAGGACAATCTCTAGTACTCAACAGAGTCATACAGATACAAGCCCTAGGGGCATCAGACCTAATTATAGTCGTGTGATCTAAGCTATGCAGTCCATAAATTATATGATGGTGTGGAAGAAGGGCATTTATCTGGTTGGGTAATGCAAGAGGGAGAAAGGATATAAACTCGAGACTACATGTTGAGCCCACAGATAACGTGATAGATGGTGTGGCTAGCGTTTCTTCAGATAGCATCTTTCGGGACGCACAACCACAAGGCACAACGCATAAGGGAGTCCACAGGTGAGGAGAGCGAGGAAAATGAGAAAGAGTAATGCCACATGGAACAAAAAGGAAAGAGAAAAAGCTAGAAAGAAGGAAATAAATAAATGTAGGAGAGAAATGAGAGAGTCCCGGGGGGGAGGAGTAAACACAGAGGCGGAATCTCCTGGGACACCTGCCTTTACACACACATGATCTTTAATGGCATCCCAGTCTTAGTTTGTAGGGTTCAATATTGAGTTAGCCCACCTTTTGAGGCTATAACAGATTCAACTCTTCTGGGAAGGCTGTTCACAGGGTTTAGGAGTGTATCTATGGGAATGTTTGACCATTCTTCCAGAGGCGCATTTGTAAGGTCAGGTACTGATGTTGGATGAGAAGGCCTGGCTCTCTGTCTCTGCTGTAATTCATCCCAAAGGTGTTCTATCGGGTTGAGGTCAGGACTCTATCAAATTTGTGCCAACAGTTGGGTTTGCTTTGTGCACTGGTGCGCAGTCATGTTGGAACAAGAAGGGGCCATCCCCAAACTGTTGCCACAAATTTGGGAGCATGAAATTGTCCAACATGACTTGGTATGCTGATGCCTTAAAAGTTCCCTTCACTGAAACTAAGAGGCCAAGCCCAACCACTGAGAAACAACTCCACACCATAATCCCTCCTCCACCAAGTGATTTGGACCAGTGCACAAAGCAAGGTCCATAAAGACATGGATGAGCGAGGTTGGGGTGGAGGAACTTGACTGGCCTGCACTGAGTCCTGACCTCAACCTAATAGAACACCTTTGAGAGGAATTAGAGCAGAGACTGGGAGCCAGGCTTTCTCTTTAACATCAGTGCCTGACCTCACAAATGCGCTTCTGGAAGAATGGTCCAACATTCCCATAGACACACTCCTAAACCTTGTGAATGGAACTCTTAAGGCATCAGCATACCAAGACAATTTCATGTTCCCAGCTTTGTGGGAACAGTTTGACCTTCCTGTTTTAACATGACTAGTCATTTCCACAGACACACTCCTTAATCTTGTGGACAGCCTTCCCAGAAGAGTTGAAGCTGTTATAGCTGCAAAGGGTGGGCCAACTCAATATTGAACCCTACAGACTAAGACTGGGATGCCATTAAAGTTCATGTGCGTGTAAAGGCAGGTGTCCCAAAACTTTTGACAACATAGTGTATGTGTAGATATGTATGAAATACATGAACAAGATCTTTTATTCTATATATCCTTGTCTAATTATTATTATTTTTTTCTTTTTAAAGCGGAGTTCCACCCTGGATTTTTTTTTTTTTTTTTTAATACCCCCGGGACAGTCAGGGCTAGTGCATTCCACAATGGCTAGCCTCTGATCTGTCCCGGGTTGCACTTACCTGCAAGACGAAATACTTACCTTGCAAACGTCTTGTCCAGCGCTGCCATCTCAGATGTGGGCAGCTTGAAGCCAGCGCGTCCTCTTCGGCGTCTTCTTCCGCCTTCTGTGGTCCCACGATGCTCTGCGCCGGCCCCGACGTCACTTCCGGGTCGCGCGCGTCACCCCTCCACAGCTTCTGGGCATGCCCAGAAGCTGTTTAGAAGGGGATGACGCGCGCGACCCGGAACTGACGTCGGGGCCGGTGCAGGAGCAATGATTCCTGGGAGCTATGACGTCCAGCTCCCAGGAATCATTGCAGAGCCAGGAAGTGACGACGGGCCGCGGCCGAGGAAGGAGGAAGAAGGAAGTAAGGTAAGTATTTTTTCTTCGCTACGAGGTAAGTAAAAAAAAAAAAAATATGCGATTATCCATTTCTTTTTCAGGTGACCCGGAGCGAGAAGATGGAGGTAAGTATAAAAATAGGGTGGAACTCCACTTTAATGTCTTAGTCCTGATAAAGGGCGATGTTTGAAACCCAAAATGCCTGGACTTTTGTGCCCATAATATGTTTGTTTTTGTGAAATGTGTGTGGGTAGGTGTAGTGTAGTGTAGTGTAGCAGCAGAAAACACCAGGTGCAGCAAAAACAGTATTGGAATTGAAGTTTGGCAATTTACAACAAACATGGGGAAGGCACCCCAACAAGAAGCACTCACAGGATGTAACATGGATGATTACTAGCAGAAATTCTCAGGTGTACTGACAGCATCTGTCTCAAGGAGTGGAATGTAGCCTGGCCAGTACCCAGGAAGGATAGCAAATCCCTGCACTTTCCCTACTCGAGTGGAACCTTTTCCTGTCACTTAACATTGTCCCTGATAGACTGGAGAGCTGTACCTACTGTAGCCACATGCCAAATGTGCTCCAAGCCCAGAAGCAAAGGGTCTTAAATGGACTCTGCCTGACACAAAATGGCCACCAGAGTCACATGTGGTGCCAGCATCCTTATGGATGCTACCCCCCATGTGACCCAGGAAACCATAGATGAACCAAATTCCTCCTGATGTCCTCCTCCAACTGCATTGCTGCTGGGAATGAGCGCCACCTGCAGTGGAGAAAATAGACTGCACCTGCCTACATGTGTATCTATATTTAGCTCAAATAAGTGTTTTCAATGCATGCAAGTGAGTATGGGTATATGTGAATATTTGTATGAAATTCATGATGAATGAGACCTTTTATTCTTTTATGGTTTATAAAGAAGATGAAAGTGAAGCTGCGCTTATCTAAACAAAATATAAGAAAATTACATGAATAGATGAGTGAAGAAAACAAATATATAAATGAAGTGCTTACAATCCTGGTGATAAATAAGTAAATTAAATATATAAAACTATATCAATGTAATTTGATAAAAATTCTAGAAGATAATAAATAATGGTGGTGAGGCAGTAGATGAGTGACAAATAAATACACTAGATTATCTAAAAACCATACATAGATCAAAAGTCCATTCGGGTGAATCATGAGCCAAAAAACATGAATAGTTACAAATAATAAAATAAGATAAAAATAAACGGTGATGGTGAAACAGTAAATGGGTGTCACAATGTATAAAAACTTGGCACTTTAAAACATATATATATATATATATATATATATATATATATATATATATATAAAAAGTGAATCAATAACTCAAAGAAAATTCTTCCAGGTGTACTACACCCTTACCTTACTGCTGTAAGGATACAGCATGTGAAAAAACCTCTGGCACTCTTGCAGTATATCCAGAATGGAGACTGTAGCATCCAGCGGCTGACTGGCAACATTCGGCCCAGGGGCCAAGTACAAACCAGAGGCCCATGGTGCCTCTTCCCACTCTCCTTCTTCCTGGCCCTCATTTCAGGCTAAAGCTCCGCACCAGGTACTCTCTGCTCACTGGCAGAATCCAGATTCCTGACCTGGCCACCAGGGTGGAGCTGGGACTGGCCAGGGGAAGAGAGTCTCCAGTGGGGCATGGAACTGGCCTCAGCTCAGACACAATTTACACCAGGCATGTCCAACCTGCAGCCTGGAACCGCAGGCAATGTGGCCCACTGCCCCCTGACAATTTTTTTTTTGCTGGGGAGGAAGGAAGTCAGGTCGGGGGCACAGCCACAGCATCTGCCAACTAACGGTAGGCAGAGGCTGCCTCAGAGGGGAGGGGGGGAGAGGGGAGCACGTGCAGTGTTTCTGACTCCTACCACCATGACCACTTTAAATCACTGAAGTGATCAAGTTAAGTGGTGGTTAGAGTGTTCCTTTATTATCGCTCAGAAGAAGTAAACCTCTGTATACTGATTCCATTTCATTTGATCATCCTCTAGTTGTGTTAAATTAGTGCGGGGGGCGTGGCGGCGCAGGAAGGGAGCAGCGGCATTTTATTACTTATATACCTTAACTATAGTATATATTTTATATGCGGCCCGAGAAAATTTCTCTACACTCAATGTGGCCCAGAAAAGCCAAAAGGTTGGACACCCATGGTTTACACCATCCATTTTAGGGGGGAGGCCTGCCCTTTGTCCTTGTCTTCATCCCGCACTCAGTAGGTCAGCGGTGGGGACTTTCTACTTCTCTTCACCAGGAATCCTTTGGGCATGTCTGTGGCAGAAGCAGTTCATCCGTTCATTATAGGGCATCAGAGCGGCCCAGGGGGCAATTGCCCTACTGCCCTCTGGCCCAGTCCTCCCCTGGTAGCCTCCTACCTGGAGTCTGGAGTACAGACAAGAGAGGCTCTTCTGGTGTAGTATTTTCCAAGTAATTTATTTACAAATAGAACAATAGTAACTCACATTTGAGTAGCAAGTAATCGGCAGGTTAGGCCCCTTTCACAGATACGGTCCGTTCAGTTCATCAGTTCAGTCACGTCAAATGTATCAGTTTTTCATCCGTTTTTTCATCCGTTTTTCATCTGTTTTTTTACATCCACTGCCAATGCAAAAACGGATGAAAAACTGACAGTTTGTCTGTTTACATCCGTTTTTCGTCCAATCCATTTTTTTTGATGGATGAAAAATAGGACATGCATCCGTTCCAAAAAACGGACATTGATGGAAGCGGATGAAAACGGATGTTAATGGATGATCATCCGTTATCATCCGTTTTTACATAGAGATGCATTGATGTCCGTTTTTCATCTGTCAACGGATGGATGAAAAACGGACAAACGGAACGTATGTGTGAAAGGGGCCTTACATCCATAAGACGCTGTGGCTCTATGCCTCGAGCCGTCCATCTAGCTGTACTTTCGGGTTTGCTGCTTGCTGGGATTTTTTGGAAGAAACAAGTGCAATAATTGCCCCCACAATATTACTAGTTGCTGGGACAATTTTGCATTAAGTGAGATAAAAGATGACGCTCCCTTTATGGCTGCAGTAATAGTAACGGGTTTAACGGCTGTCAGCTGGCTGCACATAAGTGTGATTTATCTTCGTCCGTATCTCAGCGTAGAGATTCTCTCCTGGAATCCAGCGGATTTTATGGTTGCCTAATTACTTTTTTTTTATTTTTACACTTGCATATGTTGTAGCCCTGATAAAGGGGTTGATGTGTGGCCCCCAAAATGCATTAGATTATGTACCCAATATATATATATATATACAGTATTTAAAATAAAATCTTACTTTGGACTTCAATACTTTGGTGTGGCGCTTCAATTTCAGATTCAAATACTACCTTCACATCTTGAGGTTCATGCGGTAATTCCTCAGTTCATGGAAGCAACCCACATATTACCCAAATGCGCCATAGGGATGCTATCAGCACAACATTGATAAACTACATTTCACCTACCTAAAGCGTCACTTAAGGTTCCAGCACCAATAACTTAGTACTCTATGTTTCGGATTGAATGTAGGTGCAGTTCGATTGACGAATTCCAGCCTGGCTTTTTTAATTTTTAATTTGAGGGAACCGGCCGACAGGGCAACCCACTGAGCAAATTTTGGCCAATTCATCAGGAATAATTACCACTCCGCCAATTAGAACTATGGCACAGCTATTTAATAAAATAATATTTGTCTGCAAAGAAATTATAGTTTGCTGTAATCTACAGTAAGAGTAAAAGACGTAAAGTGATTGTAAAGGCTTTTTTTTTTTTTTAAATAACAAGAATGTTATACTTACCTGTTCTGTGAAACAGTTTTGCACAGAGTGGCCCCGAACCTCCTCTTCCGGGGTCCTCGGCCAGCACTCTTGGCTCCTCCTCTTCTCCGATAGCAAGCCATTTCCTATCGGGGCAATTGTGCAGGCTACTTCCTGAGCCAGGCTGTGTGCATTTATAGACACACATAGCATGGCTCAGAACCACCCCGCTCACTCCTTACAGCAGGGGTGTCATACTCATTTTCATCATGAGCCACATCAGCATTATGGTCGCCCTCAGAGGGCCAGTTCTATCTGTAGCCCACCACTATCAGAAGTCAAGAGCCCCCAGCCTTCCTTACATCACAGTGCATCCCCTTTACCATGTGCTGCTGCTGGGAAGAAGTTGGAGGCAGAGGTGGGAAGCAGCAACTGCAGGGTCTGGAGGAGAGCTGGAGTCAGCTGCCAGAGTCTGCTGAATGCTGAGACCAGTGGACGCGGAGAGGAGGGGGTGCTGCAGCTGCACAGAGAGGTGCAGGATCTGCAGGAGGAGTTGTGTCCTCCTCTCTGCTGCCATCTGCTGAGACAAGGTGGGGGCAGAGATGAGGGAGAAGCAGCAGCTGCAGGAGAGGTGCAAGGGCAACATGAAATAGCCTGGAGGACCGGATTCAGCCCACGAGCCTTGTGTTTGACACCTGTGCCTTATAGGCTTTGACTGACAGCAGCAGGAACCAATGGCTCCCGCTGCTGCCAAGTCTCCTGTGAGAAGAGAGAGAGCGGAGAAGATCTGCTGCAGATATGGACAGCGCTGGATCAAGATTGGCAGGGGCTGGGGGAGATGCTTGTAAAAGGAGTTTTACCCTAATGCAGAGAACGGATTAAGGTAAAAAAAAGACCTTTTACCTTTACAACTGCTTTAGGCTGGCCATACACTCACTGAAATTCAGACTGTTCACCAGAAACTGGGCACATTTTGATCAGTGTGGGGCCATTCCTGCTCGACACAAGTTAATTATTTTGAAGGGACATCCTGGAAATGTTTTCTCGATCGGGAGCTGCAGATAATTAGCTGCAGCCACTAATAAGTGTATTCTGACAGCCAGGACAAGGTCATCTAGAGCCCAGGGCAAACATGCTAAACTGCATCCCTCCCCCAAAGATGTATGAACATTATGTGTCAGAAAAAATCTCCCCCCCAAAAACATTGAGCACTTTTCTACATGCTTACCCCCTAAGCATAGATCCCCCCTCCTAGCACAAATTCTCTGGCTGGCGCACCTCCCAATGGTGTGTCACTGGGCATGCCACTCCTCTTTTGTGAATGAAGGGCTATGCCTCCAGGGATATGTGACATTCATATCACAGGAGGCATAAAGAGCACGGGGGGAGGCGCACTTTTTTTTTTATTCGCTTTTACCAATCAAATATCTTTTACACTCTTTCCTGAGTTCAGCATTAGTTCTAACGTGGATCTCACTCTTGCAGTTCTCCTCGGTGTGTTGGTGGATGTGTCCAGTGGAGTGATGACCATTCAGCTGATCCCTCAGTATCCGGTCATCGAGAGATCTGTCACTCTGAGTGTTACTGGAATTACTGGGACAATTCAGTCTATCCTCTGGTATAAAGGATCAGAAAAGTCTACTCCATGTCATATTCTTTCATATTCGCCCAATAAAGAAGGACCCTTAACTATTGGACCAATGTACCACCATCGACTTACAGCTTTTCCCAATGGATCACTACTGATCTCCAATCTAACATCCGCAGACCAAGGTTGTTATGTAGTGAAAGTAGATGTGGTGGAAATGGTAGATGAAGCGTCTACATTGCTGCAGGTCCATGGTGGGTATGATTTCTATTATTAATCAGTCTCAACATTTGTGAGCGGCGTTTAAAATGTACATATGAACCCAATAAAAACATATTTAACCACTTGCTGATGGCACTATAGCCAAAAGATGGCTACAGCGTGGCCGGCTAGTTCTGGGAGGGCATCAATTAATGTCCTCTTGCGCATCACTGCAATCAATGCGTATTTTCACATGTTTTGTCTCTAAAAATGCTGTAACAACAGAACGGAGTTCCCCTTTACTACAGAACACCTCCCACTTATGGTGAAAGGAAGAGGAAGAGGGGTTTTGTAGAACATGAAAGAAAACTCACAGACACCACTACTTAGTGCAAGCAGAGGCAGCGTTGTCAACTGCGGGAAGTTTGCTTTTTCCTCAAATTTTTGGCAGGACAACAAACATTTTTCTGCACTTACAGTATTTTAAAAGAGACCCAACAGGTAAATGTGTAGAAATAAGGTTGTGTCCCAGCATATGCGTTTTTTTTTAAGCTGACTCTGTCTGGTTTCTGCATCAGGTCATCAGGAAATGCTGTCTGGTAATAACTGTTCTTGTGGCAGCGTTTCCTGTGGAGGAGGTTGGTCACCGCAGCTGCTTATCTGTGTGCTATCTCCTCCTATCGCCTGATTTTATTGTTTTAGTTCTTTTTTTACTTTTTTTTTTTTTTTTAAGTTTATAAACATTTAAACGTAAGTTTAGGATTTATATTTTCATAGATGTAAAATTCCTATTGTACAGGGTGCACCCATGACAGAGGATTCACCGAGCGTTATGGGTTTTCTACAGAGAAAGAAAACCCATTAACCACTTAAGCCCCGGAAGATTTTACCCCCATTCCGACCAGGGGGTATTTTGCGATTCGGCACTGCGTGACTTTAACGGACAATTGCGCGGTCGTGCGATGCTGTACCTAAACGAATTTGGCGTCCTTTTTTTCCCACAAACAGAGCTTTCTTTTGGTGGTATTTGATCACCTGTGCGATTTTTTGATCACGCGCTATAAACAAAAAAAGAGCGTCAATTTTGCAAAAATAGCAATATTTTTCACATTTTTTTATATGAAATTCCCCCAAAAAAAAATTTAAAAATCAAAATTTTTTTACTTTTTCGGCCAATTTGTTTTATGCTACCTATGTTTGGTAAAAAAAATCGCAAAAAGCGTATTTTGATTGGTTTGCGCAAAAGTTATCGCGTTTACTAACAAAGGGAAAGATTTCTGTCATTTTTGTTGTTTTTTTTTTAACGTGTAATGGCGGCGATCTGCAATTTTTTTTGCGGTACTGCGACATTGCGGCGGACAGATCTGGCCCTTGACTGACATTTTTGACACTTTTGGGGTTACCAGTGACATTTCTACAGTAATCAGTGCTATATATATGCACTGTTACTGTAAAAATACACTGGTAGTGAAGGGGTTAACTTTATTTGGGAGGGAGGGGCTGTGTGTATCCCTAGGGGCGTGCTTTCTACTGTGATTGGCTGGGGCTTGAGCTGTATGGACACTGATCAACGGATCTACATACTAGATCCGAGTGATCAGTATCCTAACAGCAAGGAGAATGACAGGTGGCTTGTTTACACAAGCTGCCTGACATTCTCCCTCTCCCCCGCCGATCGCCGAGTGACCGGCGGACATCGGGTCCGCCGGTCACACGCACGGGGGGGTCCGTGACCACGCGGGAGCGGGAGCGCGCCTCCGGGGGCGCGCGCTCGCTCCCTAGACCCTCACAAGCTAGTGACGTAGCCCTACGTCACTTTGCCTGTGAGGGGCTGACTGCCGACGTAGATCGGCGTTAGGCAGTCGGCAAGTGGTTAAACAATTCAAATCATTCTCCTTAATTATGACTTCAGATGTAACATCTGTATACAGGAAAAAAAGAGACACAAGTTAATAGTAGCTTGAGCTATTGAGCTCTGTAAACAGCAGCTTTTGATTTTCCAAAGCAGTGAAAATGTGAAAAGGAGATGAGAGCTCCACTTACTGACTTGAAATGAAAATACAATTAATTAATATGCAATATTTTATATATAACTATTTAAAAATAAAACAGTTTAAATATTTTTTTTAATCATGACCATAGTACAGGTAGAAATAAAAGCAGCCATGTATTCCCCCTAAAGGTTTGAATAAAGGGAACTTAATATGGCCTAAAATGTTCATAAGCTAGCAACACATCTGAAGTGCAGGAACTTTGTGGTACCTACAAATACCTTTGTAAGTCCTTCAAAGATCTTCTGCCACTCGACTAAATGAATGGGGTTTAGCCCCAGGAGAGGGAAGGTCTAAGGCTCCATGTACACGGGACGCTGGAAATGGCCGTTTAGGAGCAGTTGGGCGTTTTTTTTCAGAAGCCCCTGAACCCATCTACATTTTATCTTATCTGTCCATGTACACCAGGTCGTTTACAGTCATTTGCAGGCAGTTGCGTTCAGGGACTGTTTTTAGAACGCAATTATTTGCGTTCGAACGTGTGTTTCCCGGCGTTTCAAACGCACAAACGCGTCCGAACGCGATGACCCGCGTTTAGCGTTCGCGTTTTTCCATTTTAAAGGAGAATAATTTTTTTGACTTCTAGGAACGCTTCTAAAAACAAACGCCCGCAAACGCTGCTAAACGCCCGCTAAACGCGGGTACAAACGCGACCGAACGGACGTTTCAAACGTCCTAAAAATTCCAGCATTCAAAGGGACTTTTAACAACGTCCCGTGTACATGGAGCCTTAAGGCCCGTACACACGTACCGATCGTCGGCATACAAACGTCGGTGGACGAAGGATCTGCCGATTGTACGCGTGTTAGTATGGTGCCTCCGACAGATGTCTGCGCACAATCCGCGGACAAAAGTCTTTCTTGCAAACATGAAAATATTTGTATGCCGACACCAGAACGGACGATTGTTCGCCTGTCAGTACACAATTCTGCCGACACACAGCTACAAATCCCAACACGCATGATCAAACCAAATGAGTTCCCGGAAGAATTTTCTCTAGTAAACTCAACATTTTATTCAGAAAGAACTTTCGGCTCGCGGAAGTCCAAGAAATAGGTGAAATGCGGAGCACATGCTCATCTTGATAAATGTGAGAAGAAGGAAGATGCTGCTCATAATGCCATACTTTTCTAATAAAAAGGCATGTGTTCTGTTATGATGAAGATAATGTTTGTCTATTCTATCTGTTCTATCAAATTTTAGAATTAAATAATTTGAACTCTTCACCATTATTTTTGTATTTTCACACCAAAGATCTAACTATTGATATGACCCTTTATTCTTTTATGAATTAATGTCTAAAACATATTTTTCAGGTTATGCACAATATTAAACATGTTAACAAATTCAGATAGGCCATTTTTTATTTTAAATTTTCTTTATTTTTTGGATCTCAGCAAAAAAAAAAACAAAGCAAACATCAATACTTTCCGTATAACTAAACATAAAAAAGGTCCATTTGGACAAAATTAAACTAGAAACTGGCAAACAGGGGTAAAATAAATAATAGGGGGTTACAAAAATTAAAGTTGCTGGTAACTGAAATCAGGTTGCCATGAGGGCAGGTTTGGATCCTGCTGGCCATATTGCCACTGGCCATGTGGCATTTGGCGAGGTGGTGGGTGTTGTGGAGGTGGAGGTGGAGGTGGAGGGCACGGGTGCTCCTGGCATGCGTGGCTGTGCTCAGTAAGTATGCCGTTTTCTGCGTTTTGCAGCACATCCAGAATAATTTTTCTGGCATACTGACACTGCCTGAGGTCCACCTTATCCAGGATTTTGGCAGTCATATTCCCGAAGGACTCATTGGCCTCCGGTTTCCGACGTAGGGCTATGGTGGCCTCCTGGATAAACTCGTCGGTGATGTCATCCACGTGCTTCCTCTTTTGCCTCCGTTTGGCAGGAGGAGGTGGTGGTGGAAAGAGTTCCGCAGGCTCCTCAGGCTCCACAGGCTCCCCAGGCTCCTGGCTGCAACCTGGCTCCTCCTCAGTGACACTTCCCTGTTGATGAAATGAACAATTGATTAGAATGTTATAGTGTATATAAAAATGCATGTTTGTTATATTATTGTGAACAAATAGCAGACTTTACATACAGTGGCATATCTAGGGTCTCCAGTGCCCTTGTTGAGGAGCTGTATTTGGCAACAACCCCCCCCCCCCCCCCCCAAGATCAATGTAAAACTGTAACCCACCCCCCCCAAAAAAAATTAAAGGGCATTAAAAGTTTCTAATTTGCCCCTTGTTTGCCCAGTGTAGAGCTCTCTAGTGGGCAATCATTGTCTCAGGTGTGAAAAAGAAAGAGAGGGTTGAGAGCTAGAGAGAGGGAGAGAAAGAGGGGGTGTGAGAGAGAGAGGAGGGGGTTGCAGAGAGAGAGGGGCCTGAACTTGCAGAGGACTTGATGTAGGGCATTGAGGGTGAAGCAGTGCAGGGAAACATGAATAAGGAAGCCACCTGCCTTGCTGACCCAGAGTGAGAGACCAGAGACATGGAAGCAAGGATGGATGGATCATTTGCAGGAGCTGTTAGTTTTGTATTAAAAAAGGTTGAGCCAGAGGAATGCTGAGGCTACAGCAGTGTTTGTTAGGACCAGAGGTGTGCTGGGGATGCAGCAGTGTTTGTAAGACCGGAGGTGTGCTGGGGATGCAGTGAGAGGCAGTCTCAGTCTCCTGGTCTTTTGGCTCAGCTGCTCTCAATGTTTTACACCTGCATGAAGCTGCTCTCAATGTTTTACACCTGCATGAAGCAGCTCTCAATGTTTTACACCTGCATGAAGCAGCTCTCAATGTTTTACACCTGCATGAAGCTGCTCTCAATGTTTTACACCTGCATGAATCCGCCTGCAAACTGGGGGTTCTGGGGTGTGCAGGCTGAGTGGATTGTTAAAATAAACAATAAAACAATGCCAATGTTTTTGTGACCCACCCCCCTTGGCCTGCGCCCCTGGCGGTTGCCTGTCATGCCAACCCCTTGCTATGCCCGTTTACCTAAAGGGTCAATTATGGTTTAGCTTATAATTTTGTTACATGATTACATTTTAGCAGACAATATATTGTGAAATGCCATACCTGAGTAAAACTCTCCTCCAGGAAATCCTCATCCTGGCTTGGATCTACCGACACTGAGCCCTCTGCCGAAGTAGAAGGCAGTGTTGAAATTGACGGCCTGGATTCCATGGTGTCTGCCAGGAACCGCATGTTATCAAAGTACCACAGCCGTGGTACATATACATTCCGTGCCCCTGCTCCAGACTGGGTGGACTCCTCTATTTTTTTTAACTCCCGCCTGTAGGCAGTGCGAATACTGTTTATTTTTTTGCGGATATAAGTAAAATTTGCCCCAGGACAGACGGGCTTGTAGAAGGCCACCAAATGTTCCATGACCTGTTTTCTGAGTTTTCGATTTTTATAATCTGCGGACTTGACTTGCCACAAACAGGGCAGTTGCCTGAACTCATCAATAAAACTTATTAAAAAGTTGTGGGTGGTGAAATTGTCCACCATATTGCAGGACAGTATATGCCTGCAAGACACAAAACAACACAAAACATATTAAAATAGCATGTATTTTGGCACATAATAAAGATATTCCTAATAAAAGCTGTATAGGGCCCAAAACACACACTTTCTATTAAAAGAGTCGTACCTTTGTTTGTGGGGAAAAGTCGTGATTCGCCGCTCGATCGTGCTCCAACTCTCGATATGTCCGCTAGCGAATCGTCGGCCGAACGATCTGGCGTCCTTTAAATACAGCGCAGGCGTCAACTCCTCCTCCAGTGGCGGGCTTGTGCAGGGGTGTGTACGTGCCGAAGATCAGGCCTACATGCGACACTCACACCTGAGGCAGTGGAATAATCATTGTTTAATTAGGAACCATGTCTCAACAATCTGGGAGCTCAATTAGTGGGGGCCGAAGTGATTGGGCCACCCGAAAATCAAGGGCTACACCCATGTCAAAGCCAGAAATGGTGGAGATGGTCTCCATTTTAGAAAAAATGGATTACGATGGAAAGTTGGCAAATTACGATCGGCCCAATGCCAGGAAAGATGGCATCATGGACAAGGTGGTGGCCTGTTTGGTCAAAAAATTCGGTGTCGAGCGATCGAAAGATCAGATTCGGAAACGGTGGTCTGACCTCAAACACCGTGAGCAGGATCAGCTTTCCCAAATCCATCGGATTTTGAAAAAAAGTAAGTTTTATTTTTTCTTTATTTTTTTAATCATGCAATATGTTTTTTATAATTTTGTGTATGTTGTATTAACATGTCTAGATTATAATGTCTATGTAAAAAGTTAGATTACTCATTTTAGTTGTCATGTCGTGATTTGATCGATCTATTGTTGATGTTTTAGTATATGACATTAAAAGTCAGGAAGCCATAGTTAAAAATATATGTATTGTGTTGCAACGAACGTTCTTTCCTGCACGAATCTTCTCAGCAAACATTCCTATTAATCACAGATTATTATTCAAACCTTTAAATAGGAGAAAAACGTAAACTCCGTGCCAAACTATGGGAAAGGAGGAGGAGAGGTCTGGCAGCTCCATCGGCAGTTGCCGAACAAGATGAGGACATGGGCACAGAAGGTGGCACAGATTCCACTAAAGGTAATTGGTTCCTATGCACTGTCAAACATTAATGTACCATATTTTTCGTAGATAACCATGTACATGTCTTCATATTTGTTACTGAAAGAGCTATCAAGCAGGGCACCATGTCCTAACAAATGTACCTCTTGTGACTTTTATGATATGGCCAATGTTTTGTATTATGTAGATGAAGACATTATTCCGGAAATAATCCTGGTGGAGCCAACAAGTGATGAGACACCAGAGCAACAAGAAGGTTGGTAGGCACAGATTTTTGTGTAGTGGGATCATAGAAATATGTGTATTTGCAATGATTGTTTAACCTTATATTCTTGTATTCCCTTACAAATTTACATTGCAGATGTTGCATCATGCCAGGATGTGGCATCCCCAGCCAGGTCAGAAGCCCGATCTCCTGGCAACTTGCCAAGCAGCATGGAAGCCAGTTCCGAAACTGTGGAGGAACCAGGACCAAGTGTCCAAGAGCCAATTGTGTGCCCACGTAGGTTTTTTCAGAATGATTTTTATCAGTGTTATTTTTAGCCTCCAATTTACAACACTAGTTCCCTATGGGAGCCTCTTTATTTGAATGGAAGTCGCACCGTAAGTCGGATCAGGATGCTCTGACTTGCGGGGCCACTTGCGTTGTGAAGATTTTTGAGGGGGAACTACACCCAAAAATTGAACAACCCACCGTGGGTGTCCCCCCAAGTTCACAACCAGGCCTTTTGTGTGTGGTATTGAGTTTGAGGGTATGCCCACAACAAAAAGACAGCGTGGGTTACCCCCAAAACCCCTACCAGACCCTTATACAAGCATGCAGCTTGTCAGGCCAGGAAAGAGAACGAGCAAGCGGACCAAACACCCCCTGGACCACAGCAGGACACATGCCCTCAACATGGGGGGGTTTTGTTGCTTTGGGCCAGGGGGCCTCTGCACCGCACACCCAAAAGCACCTTACTCCCATGTAGAGGAGGACAAGAGCCTCATCCCCACAACCCTGTCTGGTGGTTTTGGGGGGTCATGCGGCCAGGGGGTTCCTAGGACTTTGGAAGCAACCTTTAACAAAGGGTGGCCCCCAGATCCCAGACCCCAATCACTATGTGAATGGGTATGGGGTACATAGTACCCCTACACATTAACCACATAAATGGAAGTGTATGTGAATAACGACAGGAGACGTTTATGAAATGTTCTTAAATATCTTCATCCGGTCTTCTCCACTCTGCTCTTTGGATCTTCTCCTCTCCACTCTTCTGCTGTCCAATCTTCTGCTCTTATGTTGTCTGCTCTTTTGCCCTAGGCTCTTCTTCTTCCTCCTGTCCTCCTCCAATGCTGTTGCCGTGCATTCTGCCCGTCTCTGCATCTTAATATATATACATTACAACCATGCCCTCACAATGACGTCATCATGCGTTCACACCCCTAATGAATATATAGTAAGCTCAGGAGACCGGCAGAATCATCAGCAACAGCATCGGAGGAGGACAGGAGGAAGAAGAAGAGCCTAGGGCAAAAGAGCATAAGAACAGGGTAGGTATTAACTCGAGAGGAATTTAAGATTACCTGGACACCAAATGTTTCTCTATTATTATGACCTCATGTAGGTGATTCACATTGACTCATTTTTTTTTAATTTTTACAGACCATGTTTTACATAGTTGCACATTAGCCAAATTGACCCGTGAGGCTCTCCAATGCTGCGCAGACCTGGAACAAATAAAGGAGACTGCAACGGCATTACAAATCAAAATGCGCAATTTTGTGGACATGATTGGCAAATTTTAAGCCACAATTTTACTAGGTTTTTAATGTTTGTATTGGGATGTTCCTGATGTTACAATTTTTTTAGAATGTTTTAGGGCATTTTAATTACACTCAGATGTTAGAGTGTACCCAAGTTTGGGAAAAGCACTTTACAACACCCTAACCCTAACCCTAACCCTAACCCTAACCCTAACCCTAACCCTGTGAATGTTTGATACTAAAACGTTTTTACATTCAACAATGTGTGTTCAATTCTTTATTAGACTTTAGTTGGGGGGTCGAGGTCTAAAGCTGTGTAAAGAAGCACTAAATGTATGATGGCTGTCCTATTCCCATATTTACATGTTAATGAAAGCATTTTGGTCACTGCCATATGCGAGTTGCTGGAGGTGTCAATGAAATGTTAAAGATACCCCCAGTTTTAACGCATATCACAGTGCGATCTGACATTTCACACAGGATCGGATCACACAAGTTTGAACGATTGTGCGATCCTATCCTGATGCGGCTGAATAAATGCATCATGTGCGACTTTTGTGCGAGTGCAGTGCGAATTGAGCCATACAAACTGTATAGCTGATTTTCGCATGAACATCTGATCGCATGTAATAAAGGAGCAGTGCGCTACGATATTACATGCCATCAGATGTGCAGTGTGAATTGAGACATACACTTTGTATGGCTACATTCGCACTGAACACGCATACAAGTCGCACATGACCCTTTATTTCTGATGTATCTGGATTGGATCGCACAGTGCTTAACACTTGTGGAATACAATCCTGTGGAAAAAGTAAGTGGCGGGTCACCCTTATGCAATGCTGGAAGGCTGCAAAGTCGCAGACTTCCCGCATCGCATAAGTGTGACTCAACACTCAAGGTACTAGCAGTCCTAGGATTCAATATGGCATTGATATTGCCAGTAGCAATCAGTGTAGGGAGATCAGTGTAATCTATAGTGTATTGCTTGTTCGTTGCTCTAGTTCACTTTCCATTACCTATATATATAACACTTTGAGATGAACAATGATCAAGTTTCACATAACACTGACATATCCTAACATTGGTGGGCAGTGAGAAGGATGTCATAAATGAACACAACATAACAGGTGTAGGTACTTTGTTAATACCCTAATGTATTATATGAAATATATAGTATGGGCAACTTCTGGACAATGAACACCAATGTAAGGTGACATTAGATGAACCTTGGGTGTGACCTAGTTCTCAATGTGACAGGGTTTGTGTACATTTTGTGGGGTGCAGAAGGCCCTTGTATTTACACCACTGGCTAAAAAATAACACATGGCCATCATCACTTTGGATCAGCTGGTGAGAGACTACAGTCAAGAAACACACTGATGAATGTATTAACCCTTCCAAAGTCACACATATATAACACATGATTAACCCAAATAATTGTGTTTGGCATATGTGCCCAAATGATTATAATCCACAATACAGAATCATTGCAATTTTTGTTTAATGTGTTGAAAAATAATATATCTCTGACATTTATCTTGTGTGTCCAATCTTTAACAAGATTAATGGGTGTGTGACAGTGATTGCTGCCAGGACACAGCTCCTCTCCCCACGAAATAGTCCAGATATTCCTGGCGGATCTGACGGGCCCTGTGTGATGCCAATGCTGACCGTCCAACTTCCATTGACGTCATGGACTCCACTTGGTTAGAAGGTTGGGCCTCTCCACTTGTACCTGGCATAGCAGGGTCAGTATCCAGTTGCTGCAATACATAATTTTGTGCATTCCTGCGTAGGAAGTTGTGCAAAATGCAGCAACACAAGACCACATTATCCACTTTGTACAGTGCCAGGTTTATGGACGTCAGGAATATCCGGAACCGGTTGGCCATTATCCCGAAGGCATTCTCCACAACTCTGCGAGCTCTGGACAACCGGTAGTTGTAAATCCTTTGGTCTGGGGTGAGGTTCCTCTGAGGGTAGGGCTTCATGAGATGCTCCCCAAGCGCAAAAGCCTCATCTGCGATAAACACAAAGCTCATACCCTCAACAGTTTGCTCCCTGGATGGCAGGTTCAGAGTGCCGTTCTTTAGACGACGAGCGAACTCCGTCTGATCAATAACTCCCCCATCCGAATTGCGGCCATTTTTGCCAATATCCAAAAAAATAAACTCATAGTTTGCATTAACTATGGCTAGCATGACTATACTATAAAAACCTTTATAATTATAATAAAATGTGCCGGAATTCGGAGGGGGGACAATGCGGACGTGCTTCCCATCAATAGCACCCCCACAATTGGGAAAATTCCACTTCTCCAGAAATTGATCAGAAATCTCCAGCCATTGCTCTGCGTTTGAAGGAAACTGTGGGGAAAAAATAAAAAAAAAAAAAAAAAATAAAATTAGTGCTTGAGCACATCACATTATTAATTACACACACAGTTGTCTGTTAAATGCTTATGCAACTTGTTAAAAAAATATACAACAGGAAGGCAAAGGTTTGGATATGGGGATGTAACATCTACATACATTTCTTTTCAACCTCCTATTGTTCTTATATTGTAAAGGGCCATACACACTAGAAGATTCTCTGAAGACTTTTTCGTGCAGATTTAACTTTTCTATGTAGTGCAAGGGCCTACCAGATTGCATAGGATTTGAAAGTGTTTGTTGGACCTCATATTATTTGGTTTTGGTAAATCGGAAGGATAAATTGTTCTGACAATCTTCTAGTGTGTATGGCCCATTATACTCACCAGCTAGAGCTGAGATTTACAAACTACGGCCCTCCAGCTGTTGCAGAACTACACATCCCATGAGGCCTTGTAATTCTCTGACATTCACAGACATGACTAGGCATGATGGAAATTGAAGTTCGTGAACAACTGGTGGGCCATAGTTTGAAGACCTCTGAACTTGAGCTTTGGTATATGCTGACTTTGAGATTTAGCATGTGGGTGGGGGATGGGTAAGTAAAACTGGGCATTTATACATCAATTAGGGCTTGTGGTCAGTGAAGGTTTTAACATCATTACATAAACATACAGAATCATAGGTGGGAATGGATGGACTGATGTATTTTAGATAAATCATTAACTAGGTACTAAAACATTGGCCAAGGAATAATTGTTTGAGGGAAAGCAATAAAATGACCCAAATTCAAAATACTGTTAACAGGCAATGCGTTTAGGGACACATAGGAGAGAATGGTGGGGTGGTTAGTGGGTAATTTTACAAATGGTTAAAGATAATCTACATCTTTACTACTATGTGCATGCGGACAGAGGGTAGTTTACAAATAATGGCCTGTGTCAATTGCTGTACATCCAAAAACATCATAATTCAGGTGAAACTAGTAATACATGTAATGTAATGTAAAAAATCAAACATACCTTGATATAGTCCTTCTGCAAGACCTTGATGATGGCAGAGCAGGTCTCAGGGATGATGACTCCAAGTGCTTGGGGGGAGATGCCTGTGGTGAACTTCAGATCCTGCAGGCTTCTCCCTGTTGCAAGATACCTCAACGTCGCAATTAACCTTTGCTCAGGAGTAATTGCAAGCCGCATACAAGTATCCTGCTTCAGAATATAGGGGGACACCAGGGCAAGAAGACGGTAAAAGATGGGATCCGTCATCCTCAAATAATTCCTGAAGTCATCAGGATTATTTTCCTGGAGCTCCCTCAGCAAGGACATATGAGAAAATTGATCACGGTTAAGCAACCAATTTTTCGTCCAGGAGGTCCGCTTCTTCTTCCTATTGCTCGTACGTCGTCTCAGAGCCAAAACTCCAACACTAACGACAGCAACGGACGAATTCACGGTCGCCATAATAAATTCTCGAACGATGTCTCGGAAAATAGCGAAATGTCGTCAACCAAACAAAGGCTACCGAAATCAGCGCGAGATGCCCAGAAGGGTCACGGCCAAACACTCACTTCCTCTTTTGTAGCGGCGAACGTGCGTGGAACGTAGTGACGTCATTTTCTGTCGGAAGACAAATGTCCTGGGCAAGTTTGGAGCACTTTTCAACAGACAAACAACAAACACACCAGCCGCGAACATTTGTAGGACGTTCCGTCGGCCGACGATCGGTACGTGTGTACGGGGCTTTAATCTCTGTTCCTATAAGTGTATTTGTAATTGTAAGTCATTAATATCTGTAAACAGCACAATGGCTTCTCTTCAAGTTACAATTAAGTTTCATCTATTTCCACATTAGCTCCCATCGGGTGTCATTATGTTATCAAAAGGTAGAACATCAATGGGCAGAAGAACCTCTGCAGTTTGACAGCATGGCTTAGCCCCAGAAGGGGACAGGTCCTAATTTCTGTGCTTATATGTACCTTAGTAAGTCCTTCATATTAGTAAACAGCACTATGACTTCTCTTGAGGTCAAGATAAAAGTAGAATTCCAGGCAGGGCCGGTGCTAGACTATTTTACGCCCTAGGCAAGACCAGCTACTTGTGCCCCCCCAAAAAAAAAAAAAGGGATGGGGTTAAATACTCCTCTATGTCATACTCAGTGACCCTGATCTGATGGTTCCTCCATGTTATGCTTTCATACCAAGTGACCCCCATGTTCCTCCATGTCACACCCGGGGACCCTAATGTCCCTCCGTGTCACACCCAGGGACTTTGATGTTTTTCCATGTCACACCCTTGGACCCCAATATTCCTCCATGTCATGCTGTCATACCCACTGCCCCTGATGTTCCTCCATGTCACACCCAGGGACCCCCGTGTTCCTCCATGTCATGCTGTCATACTCAGTGACCCCAATGTTCCTCTATGTCAGACCCTGATGTTCCTCCATGTCACACCTGGGGACCCCGATGTTCCTCCGTGTCACACTTGGGGACCCCAATCCCCCATGGCACACCCAGGGACCCCAATTCCTCATGGCACACCCGGTGACCCCTATCCTCCATGTCACACCTGGTGACTCTGATTCCCCATGGCACACCTGGTGACCCCGATTCCCTTTCATACCAGGGATGCTCCATGTAACACCCAGGGACCAGCTCAGTGCAGGGAGTCACTTCCTGCCTGGGGTTAAGGATCATCATGCAGGCAGCACTCTGGTGGGCTCAATTTCTGCCTCTTGGGGCCCCTCCAACAGTAGTGGAAAGCCAGGGCCTGATAGTTCCGCCACTGCCCAAGAGACCTGGCATCTTTCTCTGTCCCTTCTTCCTCCCCTACCGCCACCTCTCCCCTCAGCTCACAATAATCATTCATGATGGAGAGAGATTGCCGACTCCTGGCTGCGCCCCTAAGTGGCAATGCGCCCTAGGCGGCTGCCTAATTTGCCTAGTGGAAGCACAGGCCCTGATTCCAGGCTTTACCTAACCAATCTTAAAAATTTTCCCTCTTCCCTCCTAACACCTATGGTGACTAACCTGTTTAAGAAAAGATGCATATACTTACCTATTTTCAGGCCACTCCTCCCTGGCCATGTGATTCAACTCCCCTGTGTCAGCCAGTGGCAGCTGCAGGGGAGAGGAGGGAGCGCTGACAATCCAAAGGGTTCTACAGGAGCATAGGGTTCAATCTGAAAGCCAGTACCTTAAGTCATGGACATCCTGTAAAATACACTTGTTTGTAAGTATATTTTAATGCATTACTTGTATTTATGTTGTTTTTATTAGCACATTAAATACACCTTTAAGTGTCGGCTTAAGTGATTTTATTAGGGCTGATTTAAGTGGTTTCAACTAGATCATGGTTGATACCAAATAGGCAAACACAAGGACCAGAAGGACTAACCAGGACCTGTTCCTTGAAAAGCCATAATCAAGGACAGCGGGTGATGTAAACAGGAGTCATATTCGGGTTTGGATTCATAAAATAAAATAAAATAAACATACTGTAGCTGCTGGCTTTTAATATATAGACACTTACCTGTCCAGGGAGCCCATGATGTCAGCACCCCAGCCGATTTTCGGATCGCTGTCAGGTGCTTCCGCCGCCATTCGTCATAAGGGAAACCAGCAGTGAAGCCTTTCGGCTTGACAGCCTGTTCCCTACTGTAAAAGGGCGAAGCTCGCTGAGCTTTGTAATTGGTCCAGGGCAGGGGGAAGGAGGAGGGGGTGGAGCTTCCAAAGAACGGCGATGTTGCACCATCTCCCAGAAGTGGGGAAAGATACAGGTCCTTAACAGGTACCCATTCCACTCTCCCCCTGAAAAGTGTGAAATGTGTCACTGGAGGGGGGGGAGAAAGCAGATCAGTGAAAGTTCCACTTTTGGGTGGAACTCCGCTTTAAATTCAGATATAAGGGACAGGAATGGAACTAGATCAGGGCAGATGAAGAGCTAACAAAAGCTAGGTGCCAAACAGAGCCAAGAACACAGGAGCATACATTTGGAATTGGGCAATGAAATTAAAGTTAAAGATGTTAAAGTGGAAGTAAATCCATCAATTTAACAGTTTAAAAAAATAGGTACATTCCCGTCACGTGCCGAAAATGCACGAAAAGTCACATTGGTTGGGCTATCAAGCAAACTGTCAAACCATCCAATGGCTGGTGTCATAACTGGTCACAGCATCATGGCAGTTGAAGACTAAACAGCGGCGGCCAAGATGGCAGCTTCCTAGGCTGAAAAAAATGATAGGAGGGTTTACTTCCGCTTTAAGCTGGCCATACACGCTTAGCTTTTTGTTTAAACTTTCATAGAAAAATAGTTTATCAGAACGTTCTTTCTTGCCTGCATTGACTTAACTTATTTCAGTCAAAAGCACTTAAAATGTTGTCCAGGCCTGCAATATGATTGGAATTCTAGATATATTAAATAGGTTTCATTACAATAGGTGTGCTTTTTCCCAGATGGAAACCACATTCACAGTTAGAATTTTGTTCTTTACAGAAAAATTCTTCTTCCTGCTGTTCTCCGAATGCTCTTCCGAATGTTGTCGTCACTACGGTCCAAAACTGATGTCCATTTGACCCCACTAACCATTACAAAATCAAACAAATGTTACGAAAATGAAACAATTCAACAACATTCTTTTGGTTTATGGTCAGCTTTAGCAGACAGAGATAGCAACAGGAAATAGGCTCAGAGTCCCACACAAGCAAGCAATGGTGACTGAAATCGGAACTCTGGTAGCCTTTTAAGGCAATTTAAACCTGTAACAGAACCACGACCCCACAATGTGCTTGTGTGCTTCCGACAGCATACCGCTTCTTTCAGTCTTGCACATAGATATCAGATATTCTAGCCGCCCCCATACACAACTAGCCGAGAATAGCTTGTAGAAGATCCGGAACCTTTATTGAACAAACTCACACCGAATATATACACCACCAGGTCAGGTGCTTGATTACATTATCATATGCAGATTAAATTTTGTACAGAAATATAATTAACATATCTAAGGAACAACCAACACAAACAGTATTCTACTTTACCACCAGCAACTAACAGGTGACAGTGATTCAATCAACCAGACTTGCCGTCATCGAGCTCCGAGTCCTGATGTACAATACACATTATTATAAGTGTAAACACGTCCTCATAGTAGACAATAGGTGAGTAAATCAGCACAATCAACAACGTGTGGAAGACAGGTGGTTGAGCTGATGATATAAGCATCTGCTATGAGTCTGACTGTGTGGAACAGTCTCTCATTGGCAATAGGCAGCTAGGCCTTTAACATGGATCCTAGGCCTAGATTCCCAGAGTCTTCATATATTCCTTTAGGTATATTGTTGATAAATATTACTGTCCCATTTGAAGTAATCCAAACCATATTCTCAGAGTCCATTAAGTAGCTGTCCATCATTTCCTTGGTCACCCTGTGCCCCTAATAGACACAGGGTGACTTACACATAATAGGGGCCTAGGGAGCTGAGAGAGGGATTTATCAACCTCTCTAAGGTAAGCTGGGTTCAACGGGCCCCCCAACCAAAGTGAGTCCCGTCACAAAACCAAACAGCAATAGTTTACCAGATTACAAGCTCTAATGTTCACAGCTCACCCAACATGGCAAATAGAACAAGTGTGACTGTTAATCATCTGCCAGTTGCCTCCAGTTCATTTTATAATTGTGTTACATACAGTACCTCTAAAACTATTCTTCCAACTTTTTCTCCCTTTTTCTGTAGATGTGTCTCCTGATAGCGGTAATGTTAAGAAGCAAGCTGGATGTAGCATCGGATCCATTGTTGGGGCAGTTTTGGCTGTTGTTTTCCTGTTGATTGTTGCAGGTTTCCTGTTATACTATATCAATAAAACAAGGAATCAGAACAATGGTAATCATTGTTTGTACATAAAATTACATTTAGAGTGTATATAAACCCCAAAAATGAATTTCTCCTATATGCTCCCTTTTATTCTGGTAAAGATTACATTGAAAGCAGATTGGTATATTCATCGACAAATGCAAAATAATACCTGTTCATCATGTCAGAAATCCAGTGTTGTCCTGTGTCTGGTGCACTTGGTAATGTTAGTTTGTATTAGGACTACAAATGATCTCCCTCTTGCCTCACCTCTGTGGACTACACTACAAGACCCTTGTTTTGGAAGTGAAGCAAGAGGGAGATGATTTGTAGTCCATCCAAAATTGTTACATCTTATATTATTTTCTATTGAACTTGCAGGGTCTTCAGTTGATACATCAATCCAGGTGGCCATTGATGAAAATGCGCAGAACACTGCAATGGTAGGTTACTATATAATACTTGTAATATACATAAAAAATATAAAAAAATAAAATAATATAAGTAATATATTATAATATAAATAATATAAAAATATAAAAAAATATTACTAATTACTGTACATGATATCTACTGTCTGTTTGCCAGCTCTAGTCTGGAAAAGCAATAGATTATCCACAGAAGATCGCTTTTCAGAGTGCAGCTAAACAGTACTTGCCAGGTGTTGAGGAGGTGATCCCGGAGTTCCGGGCTAAAAAAAATTTATAAGCTAAAAATACCCCCGGGACAGTCAGGGCTAGTGCATTTAAGCAACGATAGCCTCTGAACTGTCTTGTCCAGCGCTGCCATCTCAGGTGTGGGCAGCTGAAGCCGGAGCGTGTCCTCTTCGTGTCCTCTTCGGTGCCGTCAGAGTCCCAGAATGCCCTGCTTGTCACTTCCGGGGCAGACGTGTCATCCCTGAACAGCTTCTGCACATGCCCAGAAGCTGTTCAGCAGGGAATGACGTGCCTGCACCGGAAGTGACGAGTGACTCCGGTGCAGGCGCATCGACTTCTGGGAGCAATTACGCTCATTTCAATGCAAGGAGGAAGTGATGTCGTGGGCCGCGGCCGCAGAGGGAGGGAGAGGAAGGAAGGTAAGTATATTTTCATTAACCTTCCTAGCGGTATTCCCGAGTGTGGCTCGGGGTTAAATTTCAGTGCCAAAAGCGGTAACCCCGAGCCACACTCGGGGTACCGCTAGGAAGATCGCTGGATCCTGGTAGAGGGGTTACTTACCTTGTCCCGGGGATCCAGCGATGTATCCCGGCGGTGTGCGGCGGCGGATCTTCCTCCCGATCCTCTGTGTGCCCCGGCTTCCGTCTCCTGCGACGTGACGCTCGCAGGGGGGTGGAACCGGCGGCAAATTCAAATGTAAAACACACCAAACACACTGATACAATGCAAAATAAAATAAATTCACATTATATTGCCCCCCCCCCCAGTGTCCTTTCCTGCAGTTTTACTGTACTTTTTATGTATGTGTGTATATATATATATATATATATATGTATGTATATATATATGTATATGTGTATATATATATATATATATATGTATATGTGTATATATATATATATATATATATATATATATATATATATATAATATATGTATACATGTGTATATATATATATATATATATGTACAGTATATATATATATATATATATATATATATATATATATATATATATATATATACTTTAACTTATTTCAAGTTATTTATTATATTATAATTTATGATTTTGTGTTTCAAATTTTATCATAGTAATAGTAATAATTAGTAAAAAAAAAAATCATATGTATACAGTTGGTTTGGGCTGCTCATTCATAAGAATTACATGCAAAATAATTGTAGCGCTTTCAGCACCTAAAATCTGAAACAATCATACCGCCAGGGAGGTTAACCACTTTAGCCCCAGAGGATTTGGCTGCTCAATGACCAGGCCCTACTTTGCGATTCGGCACTGCGTGATTTTACCAGCAATTGCGCGGTCATGCAACGCTGTACCCAAACTATGGCCCTCCAGTTGTTCAGGAACCACAATTCCCATCATGCCTAGTCTTGTATGTGAATGTCAGAGTTTTACAATGCCCCATGGGATGTGTAGTTCTGCAACAGCTGCAGGGCCGCAGTTTGGGAATCTATGGATTAGACTATAATAAAAAATACTGATGTAGCACCCTCCTAGTTAGGTGCGAGGTTCAAAGCATTTTATGCTCTGTCTGCTTATCAGTGGAGCCTGATCTATTTGGTTGCCTGTTGCATGTTCCCAGGAGTGATTCACTGGGTCTGAGGGAGTGTCACCACTGCATCCAATAGGGGAGCCTGTTGGACAGTGGAGGAAACCCACTACGTTTTGGAACGGCAGTGCAGCAGTTATGATGTCCATGACAAGACGACCCTTCTGAGATTTATAGGCGAGTTTTAGTCAACAGTCTGGTGAGTGTCCATTTTGAAGGGGAGCACTTGTGGATGGTGGTGGTTTACTGGTAGATATAGGAACCCTACACACCCTCCCTCTTTTAAGATATGCATCCAGACTGGATTATAATTATCTCTCAGTTGGAACTTTCATTTGTCTGCAAATGGTTGCTTTATATTAGTGTTATGTACTTTGGTGCAATTGATTTATATGCATATATCCTTGTTATGCACAATATAGCGCTGCTAATGTTATAGATTTATTCATGTGTTTAAGAGTGACTCTATTACACCTCCTATATATTGATTTGTTGTATAGCAGCAGCTGTGACCTTTTTTTAAGGTCGTTTTTCAATATAGTGCTATCCGATTCAATTTTTTAGCGCTGGGTGAGTAGGATTTGTTTGTCTACAGCGGGGATTGTACTTTTCTTGTTCCATTTATTATTATTTTAGTAAATATAAACTGCTAAATACTTTTCTCATCAGCAGTATATAGCAGTCTTGTGACTTCTATCAGTGCCTGGCCAAGCACTGGTTAAAGCTTGGAGGAGGGGTTTTCATTCTCCTCTGACTGTCCTATGAGGCTGCATAACCCCTGATTGGGCCTGTGCTGATCACATGCACCCTCCCAAGGAAAAAAAAAAAAAAAACTTCTCAAGCAATACACATCAAACTGAGCATATGCAGCCTGACTCTATAGGCTCAGGGAATTATTAGGGGACAATGGAAGAAGGGGGGGATCAGAGGAGACAGGATCAAACAGCCTTTTTACACAATGCTGAGGATTAATCCCTTAGATTTCACAGTGAGTATAACAAGAATGCTTTACTGCATAGGCAGACTGATTTTACTGTTGTGGATTTAGTAACACTTTAAATAACTGAGGGTGTAAAATCACTTAAATAATTGTCATAGATCTTTAAAGTTTACTGGTTTCAGCCAGCATCCAACAGCTTGGAAGCTTTAGCTGTGTTGTTACATTAGAGAGCTGGCACGATTCTGCTTTCACACAAAGAAAATCTAAGAATTCAGTGCATCTTTTGTGGACTTTGAAAAGGAATTACTCCACAATGCCAATAGCTACAAAGATGAACAAGGGCTTGTTTGTATATGCCTATATGTAGCATATGTTCAGAATACTTTAGTATGCATAGTGTGGAGCACAGGTTCACATTAATATGCATTTAATGTCAAAATGTCCTTAGTTGTGACCTGAGAAGACAGAGACATAAAAAAAAAAAAAAGTGATGGGATATTAACTATTCCCTGCTCAGCCATAGCACATTTTTTTCAGCTTTAGATATAAAATTCACATTACCGCTGACAGGAAAGAGGGGATTTATGACAGAAGAGACCTCTAGGGTCTGTCAGCCTATTTTTAAAATTTGACTTTACTTCCACTTAAACCTGAGTCATAGCAGGGGCTCCCACTTTCAAAAAGCAAGACCTGAGTTCAGGAAGGGCCAACCAATTAGTGGAAATCTCTTAATGGAAAAGTGTGGGGGGAAATGGCTATGACTGCAGCATCTCCTTGATGCTGCAGCTGTCCCCCAACGGTTCTAAGCCTAAAAACTGAGCAATTACATTCAGCGTTCACAGGAGCACTGGGCTGGGGAAGGGGCAGGAGTGGCTGGCTCAGGTTTACAGCACAGAGGCAGAGCCAGCTGCTGGTCAGGCATCTGGGTGGATCCCGACATTATTGTCCGAATCCTTCCTGAGTCTGTAATGGCTCAGTTATATCTGGCTGACAGTGGACTATAGGCTGCTGTTGGTTGATTCTTGGTTACACTCCTGTGGCCCACAAAAGGAGTATGGTCAAAAAAGCTTTGAATTCTCTTTTAAACACAGTAAAAGTGATTATAAAATCTCGTGTTTTTTTTTTTTTTTTTAATAAACATGTTTTACTTACCTCCTCTGTGCAGTTGGTTTTGCACAGAGCAGCCCAGATCCTCCTCTTCTCAGGGTTCCTCTTTGCTGCTCCTGGCTCCTCCCTCCTGTTGAGTGACCCCACAGCAAGCAGCCTGAGCCGAGCTGCAGCTCCCTGTGTCCATTCACAGAGCTTCTGTTTGGGCCCCGCCCCCTCCCCTGATTGGCTAACTGACTTTAATTGACAGCAACGGGAGCCAATGGCGCCACTGCTGTGCCTCAGCCAATCAGGGGGATTGTTGTGGGACTTATGGACATCACTGGACAGAGATGGGGCTCAGGTAAGTATTAGGGGGTGCTGGGGCGGCTGCTACACACAGAAGGCTTTTTATCTTAATGCATAAAATGCATTTTACAACTCCTTTAACGCCTTTTGAGTGCGCTCATGGGATCCCCAGGATGGATTTGTTTTGTAACTGGCAGGCAGTAGACAGGGTCGGGGGGGAATAGGCAATTGAGCTATGGTTTTACCCCCCCCCCCCCCCCAACCACCCTCTTAAGTCAACACAGTAGCTAGAGTTGGTTGTACCAATGAGGTGCACCACAATCACCCCACAACTGAATACAGTGCACATAGTTACAGCGCAATGGTGTGGAATAACAGGGTTAAAACAGGCGTTGAGAAGGTGGCATATCACTTCCCAGCTATTTACCATCAAATCTACTAATAAACCCATTTTTACACTTAGTATAAACAAAGCAGATGTTAGATTTGTTTAGACTGTGAAAAGCATTCTGCTACTGCAAGTATAAATGAAGCAGATGGCACATAAGTGTGAAGAAGATTGTGTTAGATGAAAAGGTGTGAAGGAGACACGAAAGAGTTCACATCGCATTTCCACTTTTGCAGCCAAATTTGTGTTTGTTTTATGGTTACATTCACAAAGCATAACTTTAACATTGTTTTTTACAAATTACGGCTTACCTTTTTTCTTCCTTAAAATCTTACCTAGTGTTCTCCTTTTATGTAATGCTAAGGAGAGGGCTTTGGAATAATTTTTACCATATTTAACCCTGTCTGCACTGTGCTGGCAGATCCCTTTATCAGTTGTAAAGTAGATTCTAACACCATCTGTTCTAACAAAGGGTTAAAGAGCTTAAAGCGGTAGTAAACCCCGGTGCCCAAATCCCCAGAAATCATAAGGCCACTGTTTCTCAATGTACCTCAATACTAGTTATCCACATAGCACGTTTCTTACCTCAGTTTTCTGCTTGACTTCTTGTTGCAGTGTTCCAGCTGCAGCTGGAGCCATATTTGCGATGTCAGATTCCATATAGCATTATACTTCCGTCTTTTCTGTTGTGTCTGCAGGATAAACTTGCACATGCACAGTGTATAATATGTAGCACCCCCTAGTGTAGGCAAATTTATGTTTTGGCTCATAGTTATTAGTTAAATTGTGAGTCTTAATTGGGTTATGGGTTTACTACAGGTCAGGCAGGACGACTCATACAGGCAGGTCTCTGGTGCCTCCTCCTGGTTCTGGAAGTTTGGAGAAATTTCTAGAACTAGAGGGCGGAGGCCAGAAGGGTTGATCTGCATACTGGTGCTTAGCCAATCCCCAGGCAGTGGGCCTGGCAAGTTGGTTGAGCCAGCCCTTAAATATGGATGAGTCATGCTGGCAAGGGAGTCGGGTGGAAGACGGAGTGCTCAGATGAAAGTCAGTGGCCCTTGAGGGAAACCCCTGGTCTTGGGGAGGGGGGTGGCTGTAGCTCGGGCTCAGTTTAGGAGGATCCTGATAGTATTGCAGTTTGGAAGGAGTCTTGCCTAAGAAGCAGTGAGAGTACATCAGCACAGTCAGCAGCGTTGTGCTTCCTCTTTCGATCCTTTGCCCTCTGAGATCTTCAGAGCAGCCAGGTGGGCTGGTGAAGGTACAGCTGGGTGGGCTGGTGAAAAAGCAGCCAGGTTAGCTGGTGTTGCAGTCAGTAAAACTGGGATCAGTGTCTATAGGAGAGTTGGAGATACTCCAAAATGCAGCCTACAACACTTTGTGCCATTTTTCAAGGGACTGAGAGCTCCTAATCCTTAAAGGGGCTTTTACATCTTCTATATATGGAAGCTGTCAGTGTCAGGAGGGGGACAGTTCTGCAACATGTACATAGGGAGGAAGCTGTCCCTGTTTTGCTGCAAGTTAAACTGGGCATCCCATATTTTCTATTTCCCATCCAAGTTAATACCCCTAATAAATCAACAAAGCTCAAAGACTGTTCCTTGTGTCTGGAGAAAGTGTGAAAAATGCTTGTTGCCTGGCTGTACAGCAGTGGGGAACCCAGTCATCTGCAACCCCTGTGGGGGTAGTGCTACATACAGTATAATAATAGTAATGAGTCTTAACTCTTGCGGCATTGCTATGCAAGACTCTGGAGTACTACCATGAAGGTATGGTACCTGTATGAAGAGACTGCAGCACAATGATCGTGCCATCAATGGGGGGCAAAATTTGTATGTGCCAGTGATGTCATGCTGACAAAAATCACGCAAAATCTCCTAAATGGAGCAGATTGGAATAGCATGAAAGAAACCTAGATGTAAGTAATTTCACAATGCTGTATATGGCGCAGAGTAATTCAGGAGACTTAACTACAACTTTACGGCTTAGGTGATCTTTTATATGTTAAAGGACTTTCCCGCAGTTCATCCCTCTAATTGCACTTTCTAATTGAAGAGAAAGGTAAGACATGGTTCAAACAAATATTTTTAGGTATGCCGTGCGAGTGGAAACGCATAACAAGCATATAACTACAAAAATGGAAATGGACTTTAAGCATCTTTACAAATGCACATAGTTATATACACTGCTGAAAAAAATTAAAGTAACACTTTGAAAACACATCAGATCTCAATAGGGAAAAAATATCATGCTGGATATCTATACTAATATGGACTGGGTAATGTGTTAGGAACGAAAGGATTCCACATCATTTGAAGGAAATAAAAATGATCAACCTACAGAGGGCTGAATTCAAAGACACCCTGAAAATCAAAGTGAAAAATTATGCAGCAGGCTAGTCCATTTTGCTGAAATTTCATTGTAGCAACTCAAAATGGTACTCAGTAGTTTGTATGGCCCCCACGTGCTTGTATGCATGCCTGACAATGTCGGGGCAGTCTCCTAATGAGATGAGGGATGGTGTCCTGGGGTATTTCCTCCCAGATCTGGACCGGGCATCACTGAGCTCTGAACAGACTGAGGTTCAACCTGGCGACGCTCAATGGACTGAAACACAATGTCATAGAGGTGTTCTATTGGATTTAGGTCAGGCGAACGGGGGGGGGGGCTATTTAATGGTATCAATTCCTTCATTCTCCAGGAATTGGCTGCATACTCTCACCACATGTGGCTGGCTGGTCATTGTCATGCACCAGGGGAACCCAGGACCCACTGCACCAGCAAAGGGTTTGACAATGGTTCCAAGGATTTCATCCCGATTCCTAATGGCAGTCAGGGTACCATTGTCTAGCATGTAGAGGTCTGTGTGTCCCTCCATGGATATGCCTCCGCAGACCATCACTGACCCACCACCAAACTGGTCATGCTGAACGATGGTATAGACAGCATAACATTCTCCATGGCTTCTCTAGACCCTTTCATGTCTGTCACATGTGCTCAGGGTGAACCTGCTCTCATCTATGAAAAGCACAGGGTGCCAGTGGTGGACCTGCCAATTCTGGTGTTCAATGGCAAATGCCAATCAAGCTCCACAGTGTCGGGCAGTGAGCACAGGGCCCACTAGAGGAGATTGGGCCCTCAGGCCACCCTCATGAAGTCTGTTTCCAATTGTTTGGTCAGAGACATTCACACTAATGCCCTGCTGGAGGTCATTTTGTAGGGCTCTGGCAGTGCTCATCCTGTTCCTCTGTGCACAAAGGAACAGATACCAGTCCTGCTGATGGGTTAAGGACCTTCTACAGTCCTGTTCAGCTCTCCTAGAGTAACTGCCTGTCTTCTGGAATCTCCTGCATGCTCTTGAGACTGTGCTGGGAAGCACAGTAAACCTTCTGGCAATGGCACATATTGAGGTGCCATTCTGGAGGACTTGGACTGCTTGTGCAACCTCTATAGGGTCCAGGTATCGCCTCAAGCTATCAGTAGTGACACTGACCCTAGCCAAATGCAAAACTAGTGAAAAAAAGTCAGAAAAATTGAGTAGGGGGGAAAAAATGCAGTGGCCTCCACCTGTAAAACCATTCCTGTTTTGGGGGTTGTCTCTTTGTTGCCCATCTAGTGCACCTGTTGTTATTTCATTAACACCAAAGCAGACTGACTAGATCAATATTCCAGGAGTTTATGGAATTAGGACTCGATGCTGTACTCTGTACTCTGTACTCTAAAGAGTTCCTTTAAATTTTTTGAGCAGTGTAATATCTACAAGTACATTTTATTCTTGTAAAATGTGCCCTCTCATATAAGTAAGAAAAGGAGTTTAGTCAATTAATAATAATTACAAGGGACAGACCCTACACTTAATGAAAAGTGTCCCCTGTGCTGGTGCCATCTGTGCTAGCTGAAATTCACCGTCTCTTTTGCCCCCCCCCCCCCCATACCTAAGCGGTAATCTTCTGGTGCTACTGCAGTTAATACAGCCACTGGACCTGTCATAGGCACTTGGCAAGAGTGACTACTACTGTGTCAGCCATTTCTACCCCTCTCCTACGTTCACAAAAAATGTACTATAGCTCCCATGAGTGAAAAGTGCTCTATGAATGGAGGCGGTGAACCTTTCATTCATCTGCCCATTCTCCATTCATAGAGTGCTTTTCATTTGGGGAAGCTATATTACAGCTTCTGTATATGGAGAAGGGGTGGGCATAGTTGGCACATTTTACAAGTGACAGCTTTAAACTCCCACAGCACTGCCTGTGGGCCACGGGGACAAAAGATTTTTAACTAGGACAACCGACAACAGCCCAAAAGACACTTCCCATTAACTGTAAGTACTGTCTCTTGTGATTTTTTTTTTTTTAAATGTTTCACTAAACTTAGGCTTTAAACATTTCCCTTTGTTGCCTTTGTTTCATATTGGATTTAGATTTTTAGTTTTCTAAATTGCTAGATATGCATTTCTCCAATTATATTACAGTTATATTTCATATTATTGAATTTACAGGATCAAGGTGCAAGCGCAGACTCAGATTACACAGTAAGTTAACTCCTTGACAATGTGAACAATAACTTGGAATTGAAGACATTAATTAGCATTTCTGTATTTTATATTAAATATATTTCCTGGACCTCCTCATGTCAGCCTACCACAAGTCAGCTTCACCCATTCGGACCCCTCCAGGACAATCTCTTAACTAGCCTATAAAGTGTGGCTATATACTTCAGTCAGTGTTCTTTTTTTCATCCTTGCTCTGGAAACATGATTTTAGAATTAAGAAAACAACTTTTTTATTCTATGGTGGGAGCAGCTTGCAGGCCGTCCATAGCTTTGACTTCTATCACAGCGGTCCTAAGAGTTTTGGTAGTGAATTTGGAGTCCTGGTCTTCGTCTCCACTCCAGTACATCAAATTGACAGTGGACTTTCTTGCAGAGGCAGCTACAGATCAGGTCAGGATAACTGCCAAACTCATGGCTCCCTCAGTGGCAGCCCAGAGGACCTAATGGTTGAAGAATTGGTCTGCAGACAATGCCTCTAAGCCAGTCTTTGCTCCGTACCATTTAATGACAAACCCCTATTCATCAAGACTTTAGAGGTAGCAATTCAGCGAGTGTCTGGTGTGCCTCATTCCACAGGAGAGGAAGCAGCAGCGTCAGTCCTTTTGCTTGTCCAGAAGACTCAAGGAGAAGTTTAGAGAAGCAAGTTCGTACAGGCTGTGGCATTCTTTTTTCAGGCAGTCGAAAAATGTTGGGTCAGCCTTCCCTAAGGGGTCCAAGGCCAACTCCACCCACTACAAAAACAAATGACTAGTCCTTCTGAAGGTGTCTACACCCAGTCCTCTCAAGTGAGAGCAAGGCAAGCTCTTTTCAGAGAGGCTTGGGCAGAAGAAGTCAACGATGCCTGAGTTCTGAACATTTTCCAAAGAGGGTACTGTTTAGAGTTTACGAGAAGACCCCCTGAAGCCTGGTTTGTGTAAACCTGTATTCCAGTGTGTCCAGTAAAACTGCAGTGCTTGCGAACATACTTAGAGGAATTGCTAGCGCCTCGAGCCGTTCTGTCAGTTACCAGGTGGGAGCAGGGAGAAGGGGTGTGTTCCCCTCTGTTTCTGGTCTCAAAATCTTCGGGAAGCCTCAGACCCATTTTCTAAAATACCTCAACCTCCTTCATTAGGGCCCCACTTTCATGTTGCCAAATGAAATGATTGAGCACACATACTAGTGTGTGAAACGCGTCTACCTGTTGTTTGCCACATTGGGATGTTCAGTCAATAAACCTGAATCTTGATTATACTTGGAGTGCAGCCATTTCTTCTATATATAAAGTGGGAGATTGGATGGCTTCCATCGACCTGGCAGATGCTTATATTCATATTCCAACAGATCAGGCTCACCACCGCTTTCTCAGGTTTTCAGTAGAATAATTGCACTTTCAGTCTTCTCGGTGCCTGCCATTCAGGCCTTAAACAATCCCCAGAACCTTTTAGAAGATGTTACAAGGTTAAAGGGTACTCTTGTGCTATCATGTGTGGGTAGTCAGATACTCAACAGATGCATGCACTGAACAGCAAATCCCAAGCTGAAACGGCATATAATATCAAAGTAGTGCTACGTTGTCGAATGGCGACTAATAATGGTGTGAATGCATTATTAACTTGAATGGCACATGTAACAATGCAGTGATATAAAAAAATAAAGATAAGTGAGCATCTAATGGTGTACATCCAAGTATATGTTCGTGCACTAAGTGAGTGCAATAAATTAAACAAGGCAACAAATGACAATCAATGAGTGAATCAATACGTCAACATTTCAATCGTCCATCAAGAAAGGATTTAAAACCTGATATTTGTAGACTCAAATTGTACTGCATACGAAAACAAAATAGGTGGTCACTCCTGAATCTACTACCAGAGATAGAGACAAGCCACATACAGATATACTCCGACGGAAGAATAAATAGATAAAAATGTGACCAATAATGTGGACAAAGCCATGAACGGGTAATGTACATGCTGAAAAAAATCAAGATTGCGATAGAGGTTCAAATGAACCTATTTGTAGCACTGCCCCTTTAAAGACTGCTGGTTTTTCACACTTTTGGATTCCCCTGGGTTACCTGTAGCAACTGCTTGTAGAATTTTAACACTTTACTTCCTTGGCTCAGTCAAGGGGTTGATGTTTTTGTTGTTTTATTTAATATTGGGATTGGAGAAGGGATGAGTGGGATACTCCAACACTTGAACTATTCACAATGCTGAGGACTTCTATCCGAGAATGCGGCTAGGCCGCAGCTTCATCCTGCCACTAGATGAATCCGAGGTAATGTTCCTTTTAGCACTTATCTTCAGGGCACACACCTAGTACCCCCTTTCTATCCACCAGCTGACACCCGTCCACTGACTACTCTACTCCGGGGTGGCCCCCCTTCCTGGTCAGGCCCTTAGGCACGATCCTCTGTACTCACGATACTGCTTTCCAGGTTCTCCAGTGCCTCAACTCCTTCAGTCAGCTCTCCTGGACCTCTGGGTTCAGTTCCAAACTTCTGGCTCACCAGGCCTAATGCCTGTGACCATACACCAACTGCTGCAGAAGAGGAGGCAGCCGCCACCCTTCTTCCGGTTCTCCACCATTTGATATACACCATTTGATGCTCACTTACCTTTATTTTTTTATATCGCTGCAATGTTACCATTGTCCCATTAAAGTTAATAATGCATTCATACCATTATTAGTCGCCATTTCACAGCGCAGCACTATTTAAAAGATGTTGTCGGGCATCATAGCAACCCTGAGACTTAAAGGCGTCCAGATCTTTCACTATCTTGAAGACATTCTTCTGTTGGCCCCGTCGAGATCTCTTCTGCAGAAGCATGTGGCCCTCACCTGCGAAAACTCTCAAAAGATTTGGGTGGATTATCAATTACTGGAAAAGTCATGTACAGCTGTCGCAGGTCCTAGAATATCTGGGGTGCAAGTTCAATTCAGCATTAATAGTAAACAGTATTGATAAAGTTCATATAAGTAATATCATATAGAAAGTGCTGAGTGCTAGAAAATGATATATATATTATCTATGCAATAACCAATGGTTGTAAAGTGCATATATAAACATAAGTGGTTGATTAGAGTCCAAATGAATATTCAGTGCTTGAAACAAACAGTCCTTATAGTGATCCAATTAAAGTGCCAAGGTGCCAAATAATTAAGGTGCTTGCAAAGTGACAAGGTGCCCCTCAAGGTTCCCCACTCACCAGATTGCAGATAAATTAAGACCTTCAAGATTATTGCACATTGCCCGCGATCTTTAAGGACCAGAACTTCTCCTATGTAGCCTTCGAACTTATTGGGTCAGCTTCCGCTTCCACCGTTAAACAAAAGAATGGCCATACATGGTGAAGTAAGTTTGAACAATTTTTATTCCCAAAAGTATGTTCAGATGGGTACTCACAAGTGTATATAAGAATTAAGCATGTACAAGGAACTCGTGCGGCGCCGCTCTCGGCGTGCGTTCCACACACAGGAAGTTCCTGACCGGAAGTGACGTTCGTTTTGGCCCGCAACCGGAAGTGCATCAACGCGTTTCGCCGTCCATACAGCGTCTTCAAAGACATCACTTCCTGTTAGCGGAGGCTTTTTATATCGTAGCCTCTCGGTGCTCATTTCCGGAATCTTATTATTTATACTTTGGCAATCGATCATAAAACAATCAGCTATATTAATGGCATTATTTTAGTGAAGTATAATCATCTATAGCCTTTATTAATTTGTTGAAATATCTGTAATAATCATGAACGATTGGTACGTCCGGGCATCACTTCCTGTATACAGAGCTTTATTTAACCTATTAATAATTCCGCTATAATTGAATATTAAAAACATTAAATAACATTAATAATTTATTGGGTTCAAACATTATATATTTAATCAATTTCAAAAACCTATGTTTATTAATAATAATAAAATTTATAATATATATAAAAATTAAAAAAAAGTTAAAATGTTAGAAAAACCTATAATATAGGGATCAAATGAATATAGAAACATTTAAAAATATCTATAAAACACATTAAATATTCTTATTGCATATATCTATAAGTACTGTGATATTAATTAGAGGAGTTAGATTGTACACTATTATGAGAAATTAATAATAATTGGTAGGATGTGGAAATTCTATACTGGAACTAATATATGAGGGGTTGGTTAAGACAGAAGGAAATAAATATAAATGCATTTAATCTATTAGAGAAGATAGGAAAATAATTAAAAGAAGGGGCTACCAATTGGATAGGAACAATTGACATCTACGTCTACATTCAATCCTTTGGGCTTGAGTGTCTCCATGCGATGGATCCACTGAGTTTCATTTTGTGACACTGCTTTTTTCAGGTTGCCCCCCCTCCAGTGGGGTTCTATTTTGTCAATAGCACAAAAAGACAAAAGGGTAGGGTCACTATGATGAAAAAGTTTGAAATGGTGGGAAAGACTGTGGTTTTTAAACCCTTTCTTTATGTTAGAGACATGTTCTCTCAGTCTTACTTTCAGTTCTCTAGTGGTCCTACCCACATACTGTAGTCCACATGGACATGAGAGAAGGTATGTCACATGTGTGGATGAACAAGTTATAAATTTATTAATTTTGTACATTTTACCATTAAAAGAAGATTTAAAATCCATATTTTTCCTTTTTCTAAACCTAGAAGTGCGGCAGATCATACATCTGCCACAACTGAAAAACCCATTCTGATCCCAGAATGTTCCTATTTTTTTAGGTGGGTTCACCACATTGTGTGCTAATTGTAATCTAAGGGTTTTGGGCTTAGTATAGATAAACTGTGGTTTAGATGGAAGTAGAGTTTTAAGAACATTATCTTTCAATAAAAGGTGCCAGTGCTTTTTTAAAATCTTCTCCATTTGGGTATGCTGTCTAGAAAAACTGGTGAGGAATGCCATACTATAATCTCTTTTAGTCTTTTCTTTTTTCTTGAATAAGTCCTTGCGTTCAATATTTTTGACTTTTTTCTTAATTTTCTCCAAGTCTCTTTTCTTATATCCCTTTTCATGGAATTTATTTATGATTACTTCCGCTTGTTCTTCGTAGTCACTTTCTTTGTCACAATTTCTTCTTATCCTCATTAGTTGACTACTGGGGATTGTGTTAAGCCATCTGGGATGGTGGCAGCTCCCTATGGGGATGTAGCCATTGGCATCCACTTCTTTAAAATAAGTTTTAGTAAAAAGTTTGTTAAAATCTTTAAAAATGCAAAGATCTAAAAAATTGATACCTTCCAAACTGTTTGTGTGGGAAAAAGAGATATCATATTTGTTGTTATTCATAGATGATAAAAAATTGATCTAATGTATTCTGGGTTCCCCTCCATATGATAAAAATGTCATCTATGTATCTCTTATAGGTGA
This sequence comes from Pelophylax lessonae, assembly GCF_965119305.1. Lineage (NCBI taxonomy): Eukaryota > Metazoa > Chordata > Amphibia > Anura > Ranidae > Pelophylax > Pelophylax lessonae. Next base: position 187,208,399 of record NC_138779.1, on the reverse strand, counting down.
TGAGTTCCTTAGGTCTATTTTTAAAAATTTGTTCACTCTTCCATTTCCGCATAAATATGTTTGCTATGGAAGGAGCATATTTAGCTCCCATGGCTACTCCTTTTTTTTGTCTATAGTATTCTTTCTCGTGCCAAAAAAAATTGTTGCTCATTGCGAAGTCTAGTCCTTGTAATATAAATTCCTTTTGTTTCGTTTTTATTTTCGTCTGGTCCAGGGCCCATTTTGCTGCTTGTAATGCATGATCCTGCTTAATATTTGTATAAGAAAGAATACTATAGACAAAAAAAAGGAGTAGCCATGGGAGCTAAATATGCTCCCTCCATAGCAAACATATTTATGCGGAAATGGGAGAGTGAACAAATTTTTAAAAATAGACCTAAGGAACTCATCACCTATAAGAGATACATAGATGACATTTTTATCATATGGAGGGGAACCCAGAATACATTAGATCAATTTTTATCATCTATGAATAACAACAAATATGATATCTCTTTTTCCCACACAAACAGTTTGGAAGGTATCAATTTTTTAGATCTTTGCATTTTTAAAGATTTTAACAAACTTTTTACTAAAACTTATTTTAAAGAAGTGGATGCCAATGGCTACATCCCCATAGGGAGCTGCCACCATCCCAGATGGCTTAACACAATCCCCAGTAGTCAACTAATGAGGATAAGAAGGAATTGTGACAAAGAAAGTGACTACGAAGAACAAGCGGAAGTAATCATAAATAAATTCCATGAAAAGGGATATAAGAAAAGAGACTTGGAGAAAATTAAGAAAAAAGTCAAAAATATTGAACGCAAGGACTTATTCAAGAAAAAAGAAAAGACTAAAAGAGATTATAGTATGGCATTCCTCACCAGTTTTTCTAGACAGCATACCCAAATGGAGAAGATTTTAAAAAAGCACTGGCACCTTTTATTGAAAGATAATGTTCTTAAAACTCTACTTCCATCTAAACCACAGTTTATCTATACTAAGCCCAAAACCCTTAGATTACAATTAGCACACAATGTGGTGAACCCACCTAAAAAAATAGGCACATTCTGGGATCAGAATGGGTTTTTCAGTTGTGGCAGATGTATGATCTGCCGCACTTCTAGGTTTAGAAAAAGGAAAAATATGGATTTTAAATCTTCTTTTAATGGTAAAATGTACAAAATTAATAAATTTATAACTTGTTCATCCACACATGTGACATACCTTCTCTCATGTCCATGTGGACTACAGTATGTGGGTAGGACCACTAGAGAACTGAAAGTAAGACTGAGAGAACATGTCTCTAACATAAAGAAAGGGTTTAAAAACCACAGTCTTTCCCACCATTTCAAACTTTTTCATCATAGTGACCCTACCCTTTTGTCTTTTTGTGCTATTGACAAAATAGAACCCCACTGGAGGGGGGGCAACCTGAAAAAAGCAGTGTCACAAAATGAAACTCAGTGGATCCATCGCATGGAGACACTCAAGCCCAAAGGATTGAATGTAGACGTAGATGTCAATTGCTTCCTATCCAATTGGTAGCCCCTTCTTTTAATTATTTTCCTATCTTCTCTAATAGATTAAATGCATTTATATTTATTTCCTTCTGTCTTAACCAACCCCTCATATATTAGTTCCAGTATAGAATTTCCACATCCTACCAATTATTATTAATTTCTCATAATAGTGTACAATCTAACTCCTCTAATTAATCTCACAGTACTTATAGATATATGCAATAAGAATATTTAATGTTTTTTATAGATATTTTTAAATGTTTCTATATTCATTTGATCCCTATATTATAGGTTTTTCTAACATTTTAACTTTTTTTAATTTTTAATTTTTATATATATTATACATTTTATTATTATTAATAAACATAGGTTTTTGAAATTGATTAAATATATAATGTTTGAACCCAATAAATTATTAATGTTATTTGATGTTTTTAATATTCAATTATAGCGGAATTATTAATGGGTTAAATAAAGCTCTGTATACAGGAAGTGATGCCCGGACGTACCAATCGTTCATGATTATTACAGATATTTCAACAAATTAATTAAGGCTGTAAATGATTATACTTCACTAAAATAATGCCATTAATATAGCTGATTGTTTTATGATCGATTGCCAAAGTATAAATAATAAGATTCCGGAAATGAGCACCGAGAGGCTACGATATAAAAAGCCTCCGCTAACAGGAAGTGATGTCTTTGAAGACGCTGTATGGACGGCGAAACGCGTTGACGCACTTCCGGTTGCGGACCAAAACGAACGTCACTTCCGGTCAGGAACTTCCTGTGTGTGGAACGCACGCCGAGAGCGGCGCCGCACGAGTTCCTTGTACATGCTTAATTCTTATATACACTTGTGAGTACCCATCTGAACATACTTTTGGGAATAAAAATTGTTCAAACTTACTTCACCATGTATGGCCATTCTTTTGTTTAACGGTGGAAGCGGAAGCTGACCCAATAAGTTCGAAGGCTACATAGGAGAAGTTCTGGTCCTTAAAGATCGCGGGCAATGTGCAATAATCTTGAAGGTCTTAATTTATCTGCAATCTGGTGAGTGGGGAACCTTGAGGGGCACCTTGTCACTTTGCAAGCACCTTAATTATTTGGCACCTTGGCACTTTAATTGGATCACTATAAGGACTGTTTGTTTCAAGCACTGAATATTCATTTGGACTCTAATCAACCACTTATGTTTATATATGCACTTTACAACCATTGGTTATTGCATAGATAATATATATATCATTTTCTAGCACTCAGCACTTTCTATATGATATTACTTATATGAACTTTATCAATACTGTTTACTATATATGTTATCACAGCACTTAACACTTTATTGGAGCTAGCGCTGCATAAATTCGTTTCTTATCACATTTCCCTAAGATTTTCTTAGTGTTTGCAGCAGCTGCACATTATTACACCTTTATTATTTTTTTTTTTATATTCAATTTTCACGTTGTGTAGCGCGGGTATAATTTTGTTTTTTCAATTCAGCATTAGGCTGGGTTTTTCTTCCTCACAGGAAGGCCAAGAAAGTCCAGAGTCCTGATGTCCAGTCCTTTTCTGACAGCAAACAGTGCATGGAGTTCTTAGGTCTCCTTTCCTCCATTGGCGGCATATGCTAAATTTTCAGCTGAGGTAGTATGCAAAGAAGCTAGCTGGAGCTCAGCTAATACTTTCATCCACCACTATAGGCTGAATGTGACTTTGCTGCTCACAGAGGCATTCAGTACTATGATCATTGCGATGGCTTTCAGTCATTAAATTGTTTAGCAACATTGAGTCTTTGTGTTTTACTTTCCTTCCTATTTGCAGTGGTTTCCCTCTCTCATTGAGGGGCATTTCTTGTTACATCCCATGGTAGGCTGACATTAAGGGGTCAAGGAATAGGAAAAATTGTTTGGCTTACTTACCGTAATTTTCCTTTGCTGGATTCTTCGCATGTCAGCTGGGGATTCCCCACTCAGATTCCCTCACTAGGAAGAGCCTGGTGGATTTCTGCAGGAAGCAACCAATAGTCCTGTGGCTATCTGAGTAGAATAACTACGAGACCACATTCCCAGGATGCTAGATCCCTTTAGTTCTAACACAGATCACTCTAGCTTAGAGTCAGACGCCGCCATCCCGCCACTTAACCGCTTGCCGACCGCCGCACCACTATTTACTGCGGCGGTCAGCCCCTCACAGGCAAAGCAACGTAGGGCTACGTCACTAGCCTGTGAGGCTCTAGGGAGCGAGCAAGCGCCGCCGGAGGCGCGCACCCACGCGGTCACGGACCCCCCTCGCGCGTGTGCCCGGCGGGCCCGACTCCCGATCTTCCGTTACACCGGAAGAAAGGCAGGCGGCTAATGTAAACAAAGCCGCCTGTCATTCTTCCCTGTGTAAGAATGGAGATCAGACAGTTCTACTATGTAGGACCGTTGATCTCTGTTCTTACACTAGTAGTCACAGCCAATCACAGTTAGAAACACGCCCCTAGGACACGCTTAACCCCTCCCTCTCCAATACAGTTAACTCCTTCACTGCCAGTGTCATTTTTACAGTAACAGTGCATATGTATAGCACTGATTACTGCAGGAATGTCACTGGTAACCCCAAAAGTGTAAAAAATGTCAGTCAGGGGTCCGATCTGTCTGCCGCAATGTCGCAGTCCCGCAAAAAAAAATTGCAGATCGCCGTCATTACTCGTTAAAAAAAAAAACAACAAAAATGACAAAAATCTTTCCCTTTGTTAGTAAACGCAATAACTTTTGCGCAAGCCAATCAAAATACGCTTTTTGCGATTTTTTTTACCAAACATATGTAGCATATAACAAATTGGCTGAAAATGTTAAAAAATGTTGATTTTTACATTTTTTTGGGGGGAATTTCATATAAAAAAATGTGAAAAATATTGTTATTTTTGCAAAATTGACGCTCTTTTTTTGTTTATAGCGCATGATCAAAAAATCGCACAGGTGATCAAATACCACCAAAAGAAAGCTCTGTTTGTGGGAAAAAAAGGACGTCAAATTTGTTTAGGTACAGTGTCGCACCACTGCGCAATTGTCCGTTAAAGTCACGCAGTGCCGAATCGCAAAATAGGCCCTGGTCTGGAAGGGGGTAAAATCTTCCGGGGCTTAAGTGGTTAAACATATCCCCTACATCCGAAAAACCTCCTACAGACCCTCCAATTCCTGATGCGGTCACCACCACCCTAAGTCCCTATTAACATCACAACACCCAATACTATTCACCCTACCCTCCCACACTCAGGCCGCTCACCTACCCCCCCCTCCTTCCTTCACATCTCCTCCATAGCGATAAAGAGATAAGTATAAAACCTAATAACATTTTGACCCTCAAATATTCTACAAGGTGATCTTCACCAACCACATGTCACGTCAGGCCACACAACTTACTGACACAGTTTTCATTGCTATGGTTACACTCAGTTACATTATTTGTTAGATACTCGTCATTTGATAGGCTTATAGGATCCCAATTATCACATTAGGATTAGACTCCTTGACAAAGCTCTTCAAAACACTAAATCTCCCTACATGGTAACTGACGAACCTAACCCCCCCCCCCCCCTACTCACTTAGCTAGTATACTTCTATACTTATCCCTCCTGCTGACAGCCCACCTTACCAATAGTGCTTCTAACCTACTATTTATGGAATATTCATGCATACGCTTCCCCTCCTACACAGCCTCCTTCAATACTGTATTACGAGCCCCAACTGGCCCTTTTTTCTGGCAAACACACTGAACACACACTCTCTTCTCCCGAACCTCCCCCCATTCAGTGGTATACCTTTCCTTCTTACCTACCTGAATCCCCATACGCCCCACTACCACTGTACATTTCTGGTTACAACACATAGACGTTCCTCACTCCGCCCAGACTAGTGAGTGGATTCTCACTTGTCACCGGATTTTCCCCCTAGGGTTTTTATAAACCCCTTCCCCGCGTCTTTTCTCGCCTCACCCACCTCTCTTTTCTACCCTCCCTCCCCTGCCTCCCTCTTCTTTGAATTCGGTAACAAATCAGGCAGGCTCCTGGCTAGAGCACTACGAGCCAAAAAGGCTGCCATGACAGTTCATTCTCTAACAGATTCCTCAGGACACAAATTTACCTCCAACTCCGACATAGCCAATCAATTTGTCGGCTATTACTCCCAACTATATAATCTCTCTGATACGGACCCTAGTAAAGATGACACCCACAGACTTCTGTCAAATAAAACCTTCTTACAGAATTTTAAACCAATATCTATCTCTGAAGCACAAGCCCTAGAACACCTTCTCTTGGAAGAGGAAACCAAGTTAGCATAGAAACAAATGAAGCCAGGGAAAAGTCCAGGGCCAGACAGTTTAACTGTGGGTTACTATAAAACTTTTATGGACCCTCTCATGTCCTGGTTTCTTTCGGCTTTCAACTCCTTATCATCTTCTATCCAACCGCCACAGGACCTGTTGGAAGCGCACATAGCAGTTATCCCCAAGACCCCTCACTAGTCACTAACTATAGACTGATTTCACTGCTAAATGTTGATCTGGAACTATATGCTAAAATCCTTGCCAATCGCCTACTACACCATCTACCACAGCTGATCTCCCTTGACCAAGTGGGTTTCATACCTGGTAGAGATGACAGGGATAACACTCTAAGGGGGATCAACATACATCACTGGCTTACATCCACTCATAAACCAGGTTTCTTTCTTTCCCTTGATGCTGAGAAGGCATTCAACATTCTTTTTTAAATTATGCTTTTAGTAATTTTTTTTTGCACTGTTGTTTTGGATAAGCACATTTATTTTTTTATACATGGTATTTTCTATTGTTATGTGCAATATATTTAAGTGCTGCTATCCTCATATTTGTTTGAATTCACATATATGTACAGATTTTGTCTTGATGATTAACACCTTGTTATTTCACATATTAGTTAAATACTAGCGCAAATATTACATTTTTTTCATTTGTAAAGTGGCCTGGGACTACATGTCCAGGAACCTCAAGGCAATTGGCCTACAAGAACGAATGCTCCATCTCATCTAAGCACTTTACTCCAACCCTACGGCAAAAATCTGAGTCGACGGCCACCTATCGAATGCCTTCTCAATCTCTAATAGAACATGACAAGGTTGCCCCCTTTCACCCCTAATTTCTGTCCTAACCCTGGAACCCCTACTCCACCGTCTCAGATCCAACCCGGACATTAAAGGTATCACAATCGCTAAACGAACCCACAAATTAGCTGCCTTCTCAGATGATGTCCTATTATTCTTATCGGAACAGCACATTACAATTCCTAATCTTCCTAAAGACTTTGCCTCATTCTAATTCTTAACAAATTTACAGATTCATTTCTCAAAATTACACGCATTAAACATTTCTTTGTCGCAGGACACACTCAAAAAATGCCAGCCTAATTTCTCATTTAGTTGGGACCATGAGGCAATAACATACTTGGGTATTCAATTACCTGCCAAACTTTCAGATCTATGCGACAAAAAAAATTATCTCCCGATTCTCCGAAATATACAGTGCAACCTGAAATCCTGGTCCACGGGTCTGTTTTTATAGTTCGGAAGATCCCCAATCTTGAAAATGAATATCCTTCCTAGGATCCTGTATGTATTAAAAACCATACCGATAAAAATACCCCCAGCCTTCTTCTCGTCCTACCGCAGAGAATTTAGATCTTTTCTGTGGGGTACATCATGGCCAAGACTAAGCTACAGCACATTGACTATCCCTAAATTGAAAGGAGGTATTTGCCTCCCAGACATCAAAAAGCATCTTGCCTGCAAACTAACAAGTGTAGTCGATTGGAGCATCTTTTCCCGAATTAAAGGGTGGGTCGAACTAGAAAAGGCCATGTCATTGCCACATCTTCCCCAACTCCCATGGATACTCCTCTCTGCCACATCCCTCCATCCTGCAAATTACACACCCTCATAGGAACAACACTATTAGATTTTGATGAAACTTGCAGAAAACATAAACTGTCATCATCCCCAGGTCCCTTATACCCGATCCGGCATAACCCAGAATTTCCCCAGGCATGGCAGATTCCTCTCTCCTGGACAACTGGCCTCACTCCACCGTCCGAGCAGAACATTTCTTCAACAAAGGCCAGTTCCTATCCTTAGCATCTCTTGCACCCAGAACCACAAACCACTCTTTTCCATTCTGGACATTCGCCCAAATCCAGTACTTCCTAAGAAGACTCCAAATTCTTCCTGATTGGTCCTGACAACATACACCTTTTGAAACAATTTGCCTCGAAACAGAACCACAGAGACATCTAATTTCAGACATCTAATCTATGCTGTTTGATAACCACAAACCAAAATTCAATTTAGCCAGTCGCAAATGGGCACAAGACCTAGCTATAGATCTCTCAGACAACCAATGGGAAAGGATATACACATATATCCACAAGGGTTCTGTGAATGTTCTGACTCAAGAAAACAGCTACAAAATATTCTCCAGATGGTATAGAACCCCACAAATCCACAAATATATACCCACAGTCTCCCCTCAATGCTGGCGCTGTAAAAAGGAATTGGGCTAGCTACTACATATTTAGTGGTCCTGCCCTCTAATCCGGCCATTTTGGGAAGAAGTCCATGGACTCACTTGTCAAATCTCCATCCTCCTGCTAGACTTCTGTCCAGCCCAATTTCTACTACACCACTCCAACATTCCAAGATCTCTCTACTTTCACTCCCTAACCATGCATCTCATTAACGTGGCCAAACTATGCATTCCATCTAATTGGCTTTCCCCAAAGCCTCCTACTGTAACAGAATGGTTCAAGGGTGCAAAAAAAATTGCACATATTGAGGAGCTCATCTACCAATCACGATACACTCCAGAAAAGTTCAGGGCAACCTGGTCCCACTGGCAACATTTTACAACGACAGACGTATATATTAAACACCTGACTTCAATTCATATGTCTTACCCCAAACAGGGGACAAGGAGGAGGGCAGTTGACCCTATCCCCATATGCATTCCCATTATCCCCTATGCCATACTTAGATACTTCCAGCACTTCCCTCACACCCTCCAAAATTTCCTCCTAAACATCCCCCTCCCTTTTCCTCAAATAACATTCCCCCTCCTATCATCTACCTTTGTAGCTACATTTCCTTTTCCTTACCCCCACATGGATCTTTACTCTTTACATCCCATAGACACCTTGACAAATACACATTCCTACCCTTTGCTTACACACCACCTAATATGCAATCTCACTTACCCTTAACCAGACCACCCGGAAAACATTTAAAGACACCTAAAACCAAGTCCTACAAATCGAAGACTCGGGGCACAGTTATGGTCACCTCACGTTTACATTAGCCTATATTCCCACCTTTGGTTATTTCCACATGTTGAGCCTGGTTCTAATCACTTGATTGAGTCTATTCCAACCTGTTAAACTAGATATAGATCTTACAACTTTATATTCGATTTACCCGTGTCTTTGTTTACCTTTGGCCTGCTGTCGTAATAAGGACAATGTAATCAATGTCCAATGTTTATTGTTCTTACTACTTTGTACCTGCTATGACACTGTCACTTTGATATTTGTAATACATTTACTACAGTATATTTGTTCTTTGACAAATAAAGCTTTTGGAAAAAAAAAAAAAAAAGAAACCCCCAGACTGTTCTTTGGAGCCAGTGGAAAAGTGCAGAAAATGTAGTGTGCCTAGCTGTATGTGTTCTAAGGGGGAATTAGGAACAAATTTACCCATGGCTCCTTAGGGGGTGTGCTACAGGTTTTCAGTGTAACCACTGGGAAATGAAAGTGCAGAAATGTCCTTACGGGCCATTGTAGAGATTATGTTTCCCAAAAAGAATTACCAAACAGATATAGCTATCATTATTGATTTTCTGTTTCTTGATTGAAATTCTGCTTTAATGGTCCTGTCCATCTTACAGAGTTTGCAGTCCAAGTCAGAAGACATATACACAGCGCTAAAGAACTGACACACGACTATTTCTCCATGTAATGGACAATCTTCCCTGTGATCATATTGTAAATGCTTGTAATAAAGCAAAGAGAAATATAACATTATGTAATAATATTGTTTTTGTTATTATTTCCACATATGTTTTCACCGCCTGTGAATAAAAGTAATTTATTCACCATGTTCACCATGTTCATGAGTTTCCTTTTGCTGCTTTAAAAGTTATGCCTAAAAATGGAAAATCAATCTCAGATGGCACATCTCACCATATTTGGCCCACAAATTCAACCCAGTGAATTCCCCCCTATGTTGGAGAAACTGCGGGGGTAGAGGCACCTTACTTCACATCCTTTGGGGTTGTCCATGCTTGACCTCACTTTGGATGGAGGTTGCGTCGCTAATTGAAACAGTCACTAACACCCCTTGTACACTCACACCAGCGTTAGCCCTTTTACATATAGGGATACATAGAGTCCCCAAACGTCATCGTATCTTAATCATCAACATCTTGCTAGCCACTAAACTACTGATCGCCCGCAACTGGAAATCCGATGCACACATTTCCATTACCAATGTGATCACGTTGGTTCATACACATGGATCCTATGAACGCATGTTTGCATATACTCAAGGCCATGCTTTCTGGTCCTCTTGGTTTGAATGGTATAACAGTCGTTCTCTTTCAAGTGCTGATGTTTTGCATTAACATGTTGAGTTACCTACCTCTGTTGATTTTCATTTGCTGTATATGGGGGTTACCCCCTGGGCCCTATGGCACAGACTGGTCCCATTTGGGGTGCCGGGACCTGGGAGGTCACCTCCACGACATTCTATCCATAAATTAATTCATTGTTGCGAAGGGAACTATAATTGCTTCTTTTTCACTGTTCTTCCTTCACGCTACCCCCATGATGCTGTTCATTCATGTACAATGTTATTTATACTGCACACTGTGGTTCGATGCGGTAATTTCTTCTCACTATCTGTTATGATTTGTTAAGATCTGTAATCTTGTTTACACTATTTTGTCCTGTTATCTTAAGAAAAATTTAATAAAAACCAATGAACATAAAAATAGTTATGCCTAAAAATGGATAGAGTAGGAAGGGCTAGGGGAAGGGCTAAAACCCCTGCTAGGTTATTTTTGCCATCTATGTACCATTGGGGAAAATTTCTTTCACATGCTGTCCAAGGGAGGCAACAGAAAGGAGGAGATAATCTCCTAAAGTGAGAAGAATTCCCCTTATAGACAGTTGTCCATGAAACACGTCAGCACTGGAAAATTTTCACTTACCTCTTGTTCTGGGGACAACTCAAAATTTGTGGATTTTTACTCCTTTTTTTTACCCAGTGTTAATGGTAACCAGTACAAATAGAGGGGTGAATCTCCCCAGTGGGAGCACAGACAGCTTTAAAAACTAAGCTAAACTTGGTAAGAGGGTCTAACCCTTCATCTAAAACTAAACTTAAAAAAACATGGTTTTGCCTAGAGATACTCTTTAACTTGTAGTGCCCACACAACTGAAGAACCATAGTAGGGCAGGAGCTGCCAACAGCCTTGGAGTAGCAATTGTAAATGTATCGCTATCCCTGACGGAGCCCTTAGACATTTGCCCAGGTTCTTTTCCCAGTAGATTACCCCACAGCCAGGCACACGATCATTGTCACTCCTTGCCTCGAAAAGCAGCCTAAGGGTGTTCTTTTTTTTTTTTTTTTTTCATTTTTGGAGTAACTTGGATAGGGTTAAGGGAATTGAGTGGGATACCCCAAAACAAGAACTATGTACAGGTTGAGGACAGTGAATTCCTTTCTAAAAAGTTGAAGCAGAAGACCTAGCATATTTTTATTTTTTATTTATTTTAGGTACTTATATAGCGCTGTCAATTTATGCAGCGCTTTACATATACATTGCACATTCACATCATATTTGCATATAGCAAATTGTGATTAACAACCAATCTGATTTTAGTTAGATTAATACATGATCAATTCAGATTTCTTTCTGCGCTACTGTGTTTTCCCTTTTGATCTATGAATTTCTAAAATAATTTATTTTCTTATGGAGTCCCCTGTAAACCTCTTTAAATGAATAGATGTCCTGGGGTTTGCAGAAGCCTCATGGTTTTCTGCTATAAGATATGTACACTTATTCTAAAAAGCCCCTTCTTTTAATGAACATTTTAAAGAGAAATGGGCTTCATAGTCTAGAGCCCAACTTTAGACATCATTTTTAATTCTTGAAAAAGTCCCCCAGGCAAAAAGCTCACCTTCATTCCTTGCAGTACCTCTTTTTCCCTGCAAGATGTCCGTCTTCTGGCTTGAATAATACCCAGCATAACTAAACTGAGTGAAAAAAAAAAAGAGACTGAGTTCATACAGTAAGTGAGGTTTTTGGTATTGACCCACTTCCTGGAATTCTATAACCACAGCACCCTTAACTCAATGTGGATTAGTGAAGAGATTGGTGAATGTGGCTGTACTGAAGACTTCTGAAAATGTAAATTTCAAAATATAAACAATACTGGCATTGGGGGGGCACATGGGATGGTGGGGGATGAAGCTGGGTTTTTAAGTGAATGAACTTCATCTATTCCATGTGTGAGGGGTATACTGCCTGACTGGGGTTTTTTTTGGAGGGTAGGCCACCTAGCAAAGATCCAGAGATGGCATGTTGCAGCTAAATTCTCAACACAAGGAGGAGTCTACTACGAAAAATGCACTGACTAGTGATCAATGTTATGGCTGACGACTGAAGGCATTGTACAGCCGTGGCCAAAAGTTATGAGAATGGTACAAATAATAATTTTCAAAAAGTCTGCTGCTTCAGTGTTTTTAGATCTTTTTATCAGATGTTACTATGGTATACTGAAGTATATATACAACCATTTCATAGGTGTCAAAGGCTTTTATTGACAATTACATTAGGTTTATACAAGGAGTCAATATTTGCATTGCTTTTTTTTCCCAAGACCTCTGCAATCGCCCTGGCATGCTGTTAATCAACTTCTGGACCACTGCCTGACTGATAGCAAACCATTCTTGCAAAATCAATGCTTGGAATTTGTCAGAATTTGTAGGGTTTTTTTTGTTCACCCACCTCTTGAGGATTGACCACAAATTCATAATAGAGTTAAGGTCTGGGGAGTTTCCTCGCCATAGACCTAAAATTTAGTTGTTTTGTTCCCCAAGCCACTTATGGCACTTTTCCACTGCAAGTACCGGCTCGGCTCTACTCGGCCCTGCTTGGCCCAGTTTGGTTTTCCACTGCATGGTACCGCATGGTACGGTGTTGGAACGGTTCGGTACGGTTTGGTATGGTTTGCTTTTCCACTATAGTAGTACTAAAGTAATTGGGTGGGATAACAACGATTCTCTGACCAATCAGTGGCTAGTAGTGACTGCATGCAAAGGATTGTGGGATATGGTACCGGTATGGTACCTCTTGGAACCACAATCAAGGTGGTACTGTTTTAGAGAGCCGTATCGTTCAGTTCCATGTAGTGGAAAAGCGCTGCCGTACCGTACCGAACCGTTCCTACACCATACCATGCGGTACCAGCAGTGGAAAAGCACAAAAGCGAGCCGAACCGTTCGGTTCCATGCAGTGGGAAAGCCCCATTAGTTATCACTTTTGCCTAATGGCAATGTGCTTTATCATGCTGGGAAAGGCATTGTTTGTCACCAAACTGTTCTTAGATGATTGGGAGAAGTTGTTCTCAGAGGATGTTTTGTACCATTCTTTATTCATGTCTGTGTTCTTAGGCAAAATAGTGAGAGAGTCCACCCCCTTGGCTGAGAAGCAACCCCACACATGAATGGTCTCAGGATGCTTTACTGTTGGCATTATGCAGGACTGATGGTAGCACTCATCTTTTCTTTTCTGGACAAGGTTTTTTTTTTGGATGCCCGAAACAATTGGAAAGGAGATTCATCAGAGAAAATGACTTTGCTCCAGTCCTTAGCAGTCCAATCCCTGTACCTTTTGCAGAACATCTGTCTGCAAAAGGACAGCAAGGAGGTTTCTTGCTGTCCTTCCTAACACCAGGCCATCCTCCAAAAGTCTACTCCTCATTGTGCGTGCAGATGCACTCACACCTGCCTGCTGCCATTCCTGAGCAAGCTCTGCACTGGTGCCTCAATCCTTCAGCTGAAACAACTGTAGTAGGCAGTCCTGGTGATTGCTGGACTTTTTTGGGCACCCTGAGGCCTTCTTCGCAAATGAAGTGGAAATGCTTTTTATGGGATTAAGTTCATTTTCATGGCAAAGAGAGACTTTGCAATTAATTGCAATTCCTCTGATTACTCTTCATAACATTCAGAAGTATATGCAAATTGCCATCATAAAAGCTGAGGCAGCAAACTTTGTGAAAATTAATATTTGTGCCATTCTCAAAACTTTTGACCACGGCTGTAGATCATGTACCTTGTATTGCTAGTAAAAGGCCTGTGATCATTTAGAGTCCTGTAATCACATTCACTGCAGAGTTTTATAACTTTAGATCTTGTAATTTGATCATGAATATTAAGGCAAGGTAAGGCAGAGCTGGCCAGGTATTGGTTTGTGCAGACAGATGTTTCAACTAAGTAAAAACTTTATTTTAAAGTTTTTAAACTTTTACTTTTATAGTTTAACACCATGCACAATATATAGAGAGCAGAAAAGATTTTACAAAACAATTAGCTGCAATCAGATACGGGAGCACTTACTCCCATAGGAGCAGCTAGAAATTTGCCTAGGTTCTTCCGCAGTGGATTTCCCCTAAGCTAGGCTCACGATCTCAGCAACACATTTTTTTCAATAACCAGTCTAGGGGTGTTGGTTTTGTATTTTTGGAGAACTTGGATAGGGTTGAGGTAATTGAGCGGGATACTCCAAAAAAAGAACTATGTACAGTGATCTCCTTTCTGTGAAGTCCCTTCACACAGAATCAGCTAAACTAAGCTCTTCAAGACACCAGCTGATGTCCCCCTTAGCTGACCTTCTAGTATAGGAGTGGTGGCAGCCGCCCAAAAGCCTTTAATATTTTTTAGCAGTCTGTATTTACAAAATGTCCAGGGAAAGTTGGTTACCTTCTTCCAACTTCTAAGTAACACATTCCTCCTGTAATACCACACTAGATTTTAAGCAGACGGCCCCTCAATCAGCTCTCAACTGCTTCAGCATCCAGGCCCCAAGGTCGCCCACTTGCAGAGATGTATAGTAACTAAGTAGAACTACTTCACTACTGTACTTAAGTACCGAAAGGCAGTATCTGTACTTTCCTAGAGTAGAATTTTTTGCTCCTACTTCCACTTTTACTTCACTACATTTTTTCGATGATTTCAATACTTCCACTCCTATATTTTTTTTTTGTGCTGCATAGTTACTCGTTACAATTATAAAAATGACCACTGCCAGAACAGTAGATGGCAGGTTTCATGAAGCTCAAAACATGTGTATTATCAGCGCATACCAAAATAAATGCTACTGTATGTATAAATAAAAGCTGCAATTGAAATAATAAAAAGCAATATGATGTTCAAACTTTCGACTTCTTTCTTTAATAACTACATAACACAGTACTTGTACTTTTACTTTCAGTACTTGAGTAGCAATTTTCTTTTCAAAACTACTGGTACGTTTACTTTCAGTACTTGAGTAGCAACATTTCTAAAAAAAACTACTTGCAGTACTTAAGTACAAAAAATGTTGAATACTTTAGTACTTCTACTTAAGTCACTTTTTGATCGAGAACTTCCACTTCTTCTCAAGTCACTTTTTGATCGAGCACTTGTACTTTTACTCAAGTATGGGTTTCGAGTACTTTATACAACTCTGCCCACTTGAGGCCGCACAAACAGCAAGCATATGGCAGCACTGCCCTGGAGGGCAGCAAGCCCTCCAGGCTGGACTGATCCTCTCCAGGAAAAATATCCTCTCCAGAGCCAACTGTTGTCAAAGAATATATATATAGTCCCCCAGCATGCCTTTAGGGCCCATCTCCCTGGGACTGGCCAGGGCTGCATGAATATTCATTCTGCTATCTGCATAGCTCTACGCCTATGATCCAGAAAGTTCTCACTGCTTTTCTGGACAGCAGAGGGAGTAAACTGACTAGCAGCAGCTGAGAGCACTGAGCAGACCTAACTAGTCAAAGGCAGCTGCACTGAATACAGTGCGAGAAGCTAAATGCATAACTCCTAACTTTTTGAGATGGAAATGAGGGACACCTATTAGCAAAAGTATGTAGACATAGGACGCACCCCCTGTCACACCTTTTAACCACTTAAGCCCCGGAAGATTTTACCCCCTTCCTGACCAGGGGGTTTTTTGCGATTTTTTACTGCGTGACTTTAACGGACAATTGCGCGGTCGTGCGACGCTGGACCTAAACGAATTTGATGTCCTTTTTTTCCCACAAACAGAGCTTTCTTTTGGTGGT
Organism: Pelophylax lessonae; assembly: GCF_965119305.1. Lineage (NCBI taxonomy): Eukaryota > Metazoa > Chordata > Amphibia > Anura > Ranidae > Pelophylax > Pelophylax lessonae. Next base: position 187,192,487 of record NC_138779.1, on the reverse strand, counting down.
ATTTGATCACCTGTGCAATTTTTACTTTTTGCGCTATAAACAAAAAAAGAGCGTAAATTTTGCATAAAACAACAATATTTTTCACATTTTTTTATATGAAATTCCCCCCCAAAAAAATGTAAAAATCAAAATGTTTTAACATTTTTGGCCAATTTGTTTTCTGCTACATATGTTTGGTAAAAAAAAATCGCAAAAAGCGTATTTTGATTGGTTTGCGCAAAAGTTATCGCGTTTACTAACAAAGGGAAAGATTTTTGTCATTTTTGTTGTTTTTTTTTTAACGAGTAATGGCGGTGATCTGTGATTTTTTTTGCGGGACTGTGACATTGCGGCGGACAGATCGGACCCTTGACTGACATTTTTGACACTTTTGGGGTTACCAGTGACATTACTGCAGTAATCAGTGCTATACATATGCACTGTTACTGTAAAAATGACACTGGCAGTGAAGGAGTTAACTGTATTGGAGAGGGAGGGGTTAAGTGTGTCCTAGGGGCATGTTTCTAACTGTGATTGGCTGTGGCTACTAGTGTAAGAACAGAGATCAACGGTCCTACATAGTAGAACCATCTGATCTCCATTCTTACAGAGGGAAGAATGACAGGCGGCTTTGTTTACATTAGCCGCCTGCCTTTCTTCCGGTGTAACGGATGATCGCGAGTGCCCGGCGGACATCGGGTCCGCCGGGCACATGCGCGGGGGGATCCGTGACCGCACGGGAGCGGGAGCGTGCCTCCGGCGGCGCGCGTTCGCTCCCTAGACCCTCGCAGGCTAGCGACGTAGCCCTACGTCGCTTTGCCTTTGAGGGGCTGACTGCCGACGTAAATAGTTGTGCAGCGGTCGGCAAGCGGTTAAAGGGAAATTATACAAAAAAAAAAAAAAAGATTAGATAAACACACAAGTGCTTTTGTTTTTACCACTACTATTCTTTTGTACTCACTTTTGACTTTTACAAATGCAGCAATTTAGAAATTGGATAAAAGGTTTAGCACTGTGAAACACTTTATGAAAGATAAAAAGTGCATTTTATGTACAACTATTTAGATCAGACCAAAATGAGGGACAAATGAGGAGGAAAGAGGGACTTTGTTCCAAATTAGGGACAGTCTCTTGAAGTTAGGGACAGTTGGGAGCTATGTAAATGTACCTACTAAAACACAACTCCACAAACACAGCCAGCCATCACGAAATCTATCTATTCCTAGCACCTATTTAGGAGGGTTCTACAGATATGTCCTTTAAAATAAGCCAGAGTAGTTGGCTTATTTTCTTATTTCTCTGTTCACTCATGTTCAAAAATAAGACAGCAAAATTTATTTCCACACGCTGTTACCACGATAACCAGAAGTGGAGTATAGTAAAACCTTGGATTGCGAGCATAATTCGTTCCGGAAGCATGCTTGTAATCTAAAGCACTCTTATATCAAAGCAAATTTCCCCATAAGAAATAATGGAAACTCAGATGATTCGTTCCACAACCATTTATTCATAAGTCCTTCAGTTTATAGTCCATATAAAAAGATTATAGCATTGCGATAGGTTATATAACCATAAAATGTCCATCCATAAATAGCCCCTTCCACAAGGGGATAAGAAGCAAAATCCAGTAGGAGCTACAGAGTATCAAAGAGAAGAAAGGCGCCTCTAAGTGTAGCAATATGGTTCCATTTAATGAAGGTACAACATTTAGCAACTCACATGGTTGATGAATAAAACAGGCACATCTAAGTATGCAGGCATCCGAGGTAAAGCTGTCCACATGGACTATCTTCTGCACCGCCGGCTGCCAGTCTGTAATCCTGACCGGGAAGACCACCCTGCAGTAAAGGGATCTAAAAGCGAGGGGCAGCATGGAAGGGATGACGTAGATGGCGGTGCAGAGGATGGTCTATGTGGACAGCTTTAGCCTGGATACCTGCATACTTAGATGTGCCTGTTCCAATCATCAACCATGGGAGTTGCTAAATGTTGTACCTTCATTAAATGTAACCATATTGCTACACTTAGAGGCGCCTCTCTTCTCTTTTATACTCAGCTGTGACTTGAAGCTACTTGTATATCAAGACATCGCTTGTAAACCAAGTCAAAATTTATTTGAAAATTTTGCTTGTCTTGCAAAGCGCTCTTAAACCAAGTTACTCTCAAACCAAGGTTTTACTGTATTTTTTATCTTTTCATCAACTGCAGCCAACAAACCACATATGTAGAGAAAGGAAATGGTTTGACTGTATTCACACTTCTTTGTTTCTCATTCTCAATAGCTGACAAAGAGAAGCAAAGGACAGAATGCGGACAACAAGAGCAAACACTAAATAAGTGAAAAAATATTCTCAGCTAGACTTATTAGAACTTGTTATTATTAAAAAAAATTGTATTATAATTATGGTTGGTGACTAGACTCAAGTTCTTCCAGTTCTTCAGATTTTCCCATCATAGACCTACATTTAAAAGCCATTATTGACAGTATAAATCTGGTGGTGGTACAGTCTTGCCAATTACAGTCTCCAAAAACATAAATAGGCTTTTTCCTAACCCTGATTGTGATGATTCTCTTGCAGCACATCATTGGTAGCGATTAGCGAACAACACTAAACAGGTCTCAGGAGAATAGAGAAAGAGTAGGGCATGGGTTACATAGTAGGTGAGGTTGAATAAAGACAATAGTCCATCCAGTTCAACCTGTGTGGCTGTAATCATCTCACATAGCCCTGAATGTTCTGATCCTTGAGATGTAAGTCTAAGAGTCTTTTGAAAGCCACCATACTACCCGCAGAAACCACCTCTTGTGGTAGAGAATTCCACAATCTTGTAGCCCTAACAGTAAAGAACCCCCCACGTTGCCTGGAGTTAAAACGCTTCTCCTCTAATCGCATTGTATGCCCTCGAGTCCTCATGCAATCCCTTCGACTGAATAGCTTTTTTTCTAATCTAAGATCCCCATTGAGATATTTATAAATTGCTATCATGTCCCCCCTCAGGCGTCTCTTCTCCAAGGAGAATAAATCAAGCGATTGCAGACGCTCTTCATAATTAACTTCTTGCCATCCGCACTATAGCCGAAGTACGGCTACAGCGCAGACTCGAATTTCCGTGAGGCTGTCTTTATACGGCCTCCCAGAGACAGTCTCCCCGCGCGCTCCCGCAAGCGCGCATCGGGGAAAATCTGTGTTGGCCGTGTCCCTTGGACACAGCCAATCACAGATCGTGGTAAATGGCCAATCACAGCGGCCATTTACCACGTGATCGGCCCATGCAATGAGAGATGATCTCATATGTAAACATATGAGATCATCTCTCATCGCCAGCGCTCCTTCCTCACACGGAGACTGCAGTGTGAGGAAGGAGGAGAACCGATCAGCCGTCGGGGACACAGTGGAATGTAATCAGGGCACTGACCAACAGTGCCCTGATTACTACAGAGGTAAAAAAAAAAAACAATGTGCCCTCCATCAGTGCCCACAGTGCCCTCCATCAGTGCCCCCCATCAGTGCCCACAATCAGTGCCCATAGTGCTGCCAGTCAGTGCCCATCAGTGCCTGCTCATCTAGGCACTGATGAGCACTGACTGGCAGCACTATGGGCACTGAGTGCTGCCCATCAGTGCTCATCAGTGCCACCCGTCAGTGTCCATCAGTGCCACCCACCAGTGCCCATCAGTGCCGCCTATCAGTGCCACCCGTCAGTGCCACCTCTGTGCCCAGCAGTGCCACCTCTCAGTGCCCAGCAGTGCCACCTATCAGTGCTAATCAGTGCCGCCTATCAGTGCTCATCAGTGCCGCCTATCAGTGCCGCCTATCAGTGCTCATCAGTGCGGCATATTAGTACCTCCTCATCAGTGCCACCTCATCAGTGCCCATAAGTGCCACCTCATCAGTGCCCATAAGTGCCACCTCATCAGTGCCCATCAGTGCCGCCTCATCAGCGCACATCAGTGAAGGAGAAAAATGTATTTATTTTCAAAATTTACTCGCAGAAAATAAGAAAAACTTTTTTTTTTCACAATTTTCTGTCTTTTTTCTTTTTTTTTGTAAAAAATAAAAAACCCAGAGATGATTAAATACCACCAAAAGAAAGCTCTATTTGTGTGAAAAAAATTATAAAAATGTCATACGGGTACAGTGTAGCATGACCACGCAATTGTCATTCAAAGCGTGAGAGCGCTGAAAGCTGAAAATTGGCCTGGATGGGAAGGGGGTGAAAGTGCCGGGTAGGCAAGTGGTTAGGTCCTTCAATCCCCTAATCAGTTTAGTTGCCCTTCTCTGGACTCTCTCCAGCTCCAACACATCCCTCCTGAGGACTGGCGACCAGAACTGGACAGAATACTCCAGATGCGGTCGGACCAGAGTTTTATAAAGTGGAAGGATTATAGTCTTATCTCTGGAACACATCCCTTTCTTTATGCATGCTAATATTCTGCTGGCTTTGGTTGTGGGGCTTTGAGTGAGATCAGTCACTGTACTCAATATCAAGAGAATATACAGTCATCAAATGTTCTCCTTTAATTTATGTCTACATTTATAACTGATATCTGCATTGTACATCCTTATGTGTATCATGAAATGGTTAATAAATGTATATTTGATGACTGTATCTTCCATTGATATTGAGTACAGTGACTGATCTCACTCAAAGTCCCACAACCCGTGCCCTACTCTTTCTCTAGACTCTCAGGGATGGAGGTTAGCCACTGCGCATACCTCAGATCATAATCTCTCTCCTAGGTCTCAGGAGAATGTCTTACCTCCCACAATGCATTATAATGGCACATGGTACATTATATAATACTGATTGAGACAATAATGCACAATGCACAGGGAGTTTGTAGCTCACTGGGTTTCTGATATGCTCAACGGGTACTTTTTGCTCTGTTTGAACATATATAACAAAACATTTCAATGGTTGGTTTAACAGGCCAAAATGGAGTAATTGGAGACGTTCACATACAAAAAAAGGTTTACATATACTTTGGTGTTGCAATTAAATATTTATAGTAGATTGATGCAATTTAAATCATATCAGATTTACCTCACATACAGGTCAATTCATTAAACTAGAATCTCTCAATTGCAAAAACAATTTATCTTAATTAACTTATCTTATTAACCTATTTTCAGCCATATGATAATTTTTTTAACTCTCGTTGGCTCTCAATCCTTAATAGCAATCCAAATAGCAATCCTTCTGCTATATGTATTACGCTTCTGGTATGTAAAAGGTAGGGTAACCATAAAGATAACCTTATAAATAAAGATAAGCCTAACAATTACCATAACTCTTTGTTGTTAATTAACAATGTCATATGATCACATGTCAGTGCTGATATAGTGATCAAAAGCTTCATTGATAAACAAACCCACTGATTACCAACCTACCAGATGCAGTGAGCCGGCTGCATGAGAGGCATTTTCCACATGTTCTCCCGCGTACCCTACCAAAAGAAACCCCCAAAGAAGATGTCGTGTCTGTAGCAGGCACAGATTTAGGCGAGACACCCGTTTTTATTGTTCCTTCTGTCCTGACCAACCTGGTCTCTGCATTCGGGAATGTTTCCAATGCTACCACACACTACTGGAGTATTAGCGTAGGGTACAGCACTAGGGATGATCGAACGGTTCGGGTCGACCATCGGTTCGACCCGAACATTGACTGTTCGAGGTTCGGCCGAATTTAGAACTTTTTGCTGAAAAAGTTTGGAATTCGGCAACCAGAACCGACCAAAATGCAATGGGCTAGGAAATGGGCTTTAAAAGCCTGTGATTGGACCAGAACCATTAGTAAAAGCCAATTGAGGGGGCAGGAGAATGCTAGGAATGTGATTGGAGTGACTAGGGGGTCCCTAGGCCAATCATTAGTGAATACGCCCCCCAGTATATAAGATAGCCCCCGCCAAATTCCTAGCATTGTAATACAGGGACATGGAAGAGAGTGGAAGCAGTTCTGTTAATTTTACTTTAAAAATGTCATTTAGCATTTATTAGTGTGAGGAAAGGGATATCTAGTGTAGTTAGGGTGCTCTTTTACACTTTAGTTAGATGCAAAAATTTAGTTTCTGTAGGGAAAGTGTTAAGTGCCAGGGTGACCGTAATGTAGTGTAGGGTGAACTGACACTGACTGCTATGGCAGGGTGACCAAACCCTTCCATATCAGGGTGACTGTAGTGTAGTGTAGGGTGAACTGACACTGACTGCTATGGCAGGGTGACCAAACCCTTCCATATCAGGTTGACCACTATAGAGAAAAGATAGTTTCTCTTAAGTCACATTCGGTGCACTAATATGGCTTCTCGCCGGTCGGCCTGCTTTTTGGCTGCAGGCGTTTATAGGGATTTTTTGAGGACATGTTTGGAGTCAGGCATGACATCTGAACATGTGTATTGGGGGTATATATACACACACCCATGTATGTATATATACACCTGCACATATATAGGTGTGAAAGGAGCAGAAAACACTACTTGCGCTAATGAAATAATTAACACCAATATAGTTACGCTCCTATCACACCTATATATGTGTATGTGTAAAATACATATAAGTGTGTGTTTATATATATACCCCTATACATTTCAGATGTTTTGCCTGCCTCCAAAGAACCCAAAAAAAATGCCCAAAAAAACGCTAGCGCCAAAATAAAAAAAACGCCCAGGTGTGTTGTTGCAGGCATTTTTTGGGGGGTTTTTGGAGGCAGGCAAAACATCTGAACTTGTGTATAGTGGTATATATACACACATACTTATATGTATTTTACACTTACACATATATAGGTGTTATAGGAGCGGAACCATATTAGTGTTAATTATTTCATTAGCGCAAGCATATATTTCCGCTACTATCACACCTATATATGTCTAGGTGTATATATACATATAAGTATGTGTGTATATATACCCGTATACACAAGTTCAGATGTTTTGCCTGCCTCCAAAGAACCCAAAAAAAACGCCTGCTACTAAACCGGCAAGGTGTGAAAATAGCGAAGCCCTATCCCTGTTCTATAAGTGACATAATACAAACAATCTTTTTTTTTTATGGTTCTGGACATGCTACAGAGCTGAAGCTTCACAGGTACACTTTTTAGACCCCCCAGATACTAAATCTAAAGAATTAACTTTTTTTTTGTGTGATTAATAGTCCCTGTGGTATGACCCAGAACCCTAGGCACTTTTTAGGGGCATTTATTGGGTTTTAGGGCTTCAAAATGGTGTTTTTTGATTACCGAAGTTCGGGTCCCATTGATTTCAATGGCTTTCTGAAATCCGGGCTGAACTTTCAGGCAGTTAGGATGTTCTGGCCGAACCGAACTTTTGAAAAGTTCGATCATCCCTATACAGCACGACACAGTGTAGGGCACACTAACACAGGGTCTCGAAAGATGTTCGATGGCTATCAACATTTTGAGAGACCCTAACCTGGAAAGTTCAAGTTGAAAAAAAAAGTGTAAAAAAAAAAATTCCAAAAAAAATATAAAAAAAGTTACAAAAAAAAATTACAAAAAAGTATAAAATAAAAAAGCCAAAAATAGTTGTCGTTTGAGTTATTTTTCTGTTCTTCTACTCTTCCTACTGTACTTTGTTATTGTTTTTCATTCTATTGTTAACCAGTTTGCCTTGCAGGTACACTCATCGGCAGCCACAGAGACAAACAGCGTTTGCGCTCAGCATATATGGAAATCTCTGATAGCAGCGCTGTAGGAGGTGATTTCACCACTGCAGTTAAAAAACCATTAGGAATACATGGAATTTTGTCATGTATACCCATCATTAGGAAGTGGGTTTGGAGGTTTGGGCGGCTAATGGTGGGTATACTACACAATTTTCTTGCGGAGATTTCTGTTATGTTCTCTTTTTTTCGTTCAGCCCACAGGCTGCATGAAAAAAAAAACCCTACACTATATGCCAAACAAGGACCAGCAATGTACTGGTACGTTGCTGGACTTTGAGTGGTTATACCAGGATGATGCCTGCAGATTTAGGCATCATCTTGGTTTCGTTTTTTACAGCCAGCGGTCGACTTACATGTAAAAGCGATCCTAGCAGATAATTAGCCACTAGACTGCTTTTACAAGCAGTGGGAGGAGACTCCCCCCCCCCCTCCCGCTGCTGTTTGCAGTTTTTTCTCGGGCTCTCCTGTCCCACCGATTAACCCGAGAGTGCAGCCAGTGGTTCAATTATCTAACCATAGAGCTGATTGGAGACGAGAATGGCTTCAATCATCTCTATGTCCTAAGATACCGGCAGCTACGAGCATTTCATGACTGTTTTGCCAGAAATAAACAGCGCCATTGGGAAATTGGGAAAGCATCTTATCACACCAATCTTGGTGTGGTCAGATGCGTTAAGGTCAGAGGAGAGATCTAGAGTCTAAAAGACCCCAATTAAAAAAAAAAAAAAGAGTACCTGTCACTGCAGATTGCTATCATAGGGGATATTTAAATTCACTGTGATAACAATAAAAATGATTAAAAAAAAAAAAAAAGAATGAAAGTAAAGGTGTCAAAATAACATAAAAAGCAAAATAAGTAAAAAAAAAAATAAATAAATAAAAATCAAGCACCCCTGTCTCCCCGTGCTTGAGCGCAAAGGCGCACGCAAGTGTTGGTCTAGTGTCATATGTAAACCGCAATTGCAGCATACATGTGAGGTATCGCCACGAACGCCAGGCTGAGGGCAGTAAATCTTGCAGTAGACCTCCTCTGTAAGTCTAAAGTGGTAACCTGTAAAGACTTTTAAAGGCTTTTAAAAATGTACGTAGTTTGTTGCCGCTGCACAAGCGTGCACAATTTTTAAGGCATGTCAAGTTTGGTATCTATTTACTAGGCATAAGATCATCTTTTAAATTTTACCAAACAATTTGGAATTATAAAGTGTATTTGTGCATTTCATTTAAAAAAAAAAATATTTTTTTTGCAGAAATTGCGTTTGGAAAATCTGTGCGCAAATACTGTGTGACAAAAAAATTTGCAACATCCACCATTTTGTTCTGTAGGGCCTCTGTTTTTAAAAAATATATAATGTTTGAGGGTTCAAAGTAATTTTCTAGTAAAAAAGATATATTTTTTCATGTAAACAAAAAGTCACAGAAAAGGCTTGGTTTTCGAGTGGTTAGAAGAGTGGGTGATGTGTGGCCAAGATTGAGCTTAAAATAACAGGACAGTTCAAACACCCGACAAATGACCCATTTTTGGAAAGTAGACACCCAAAGCTATTTGCTGAGAGGCATATTGAGTCCTTGGAGTATTTGATATTTTGCCCTAAGTTTCGGGAAGGTGACAATTTGATTTGTTTTCTATGTTTTTTTTTTACACAAAGTTGTCACTAAATGATATATTGCTCACGCATGCCATGGGTATATGTGAAATGACACCCCAAAATACATTCTGCTGCTTCTCCTGAGTACAGGGATACCACATGTGTGAAACTTTTTGGGAGCTTAGCTGTGTGCGGGACCCCGAAAACCAATCACCACCTTCAGGTTTTCTAATGGCGTAAATTGTGCATTTTACCTCTGCACTACCTGTCACAGTTTCAGAGGCCCTGAAATTTCAAGATAGCACAACCCCCCCCCCCCCCCCCCAAATGACCCCATTTTGCAAAGTAGACACTCCAAGCTATTTCCTGAGAGGCATGGTGAGTCCATGGAATATTTTTTTTATTTTGCCACAAGCTTCGGGAAAATTATTATTTTTTCTTTTTTTTTCTCCGAAATTATTATTTTTTCTTTTTTTTCTCTAAAAAAATATTAGTTTTTCTTTTTTTTTGCTCTGCTCCGCCTCCGCCCCGCCTCCTCTCAGTGAGCGTGGACTGAAAGCATTACATCCCGTAGAGCTCACTGAGAGGAGGCGTAGGCGGGGCGGAGCACGGGGCTCAATGCAATGCATCCGAGTACAGCTGGTGCCGGTGTAATAATGCGAGATTTCGCCACTAGGTGAAAGTAATCGTCTATAGGCAGCCGGACCCGGAAGTGGGTCTACGTCGCTAGCCTGTGAGGCTCTAGGGAGTGCGCGCGCGCGCGCCGCTGGAGGCTCGCTCCCGCTCGGTCACGGACCCGATGTCCGCCGGGCACTCGCGATTGTCCCTTACAGTGGGAGAAAGGCAGGCGGCTAATGTAAACACAGCCGCCTGTCATTCTCCCCTGTGTAAGAATTGAGATCATACGGTTCTGCTATGTAGGACCATTGATCTCTGTTCTTACACCTCAAGCCACATCCAATCGCAGTTAGAAGCATGCCCCTAGGGACACACTTAACCCCTCCTTCTCAAATAAAGTTAACTCCTTCCCTGCCAGTGTCATTTTTACAGTAATAGTTCATATGTATAGCCCTGATTACTGTAGTAATGTCACTGGTAACCCCAAAAGTGTAAAAAATGTCAGTCAAGGGTCCGATCTGTCCGCCGCAATGTCGCAGTCCTGCAAAAAATATTGCAGATCGCCGCCAATACTCGTTAAATAAAAAAACAACAAAAATGACAAAAATCTTTCCCTTAGTTAATAAACGCAATAACTTTTGCGCAAACCAATCAAAATACTCTTTTTGCCATTTTTTTTACCAAACATATGTAGCATAAAACAAATTGGCCTAAAATGTTAAAAAAATTATGATTTTTACATTTTTTTGGGGGGGAATTTCATATAAAAAAAATTTGAAAAATATTATTTTTTCAAAATTGACGCTTTTTTTTTGTTTATAGCGCATGATCAAAAAATCACACAGGTGATCAAATACCAGCAAAAGAAAGCTCTGTTTGTGGAAAAAAAAAGGACGTCAAATTTGTTTAGGTACAGCGTCGCACGACCGCGCAATTGTCCGTTAAAGTCACGCAGTGCCGAATTGCAAAATAGGCCCTGGTCAGGAAGGGGGTAAAATCTTCCGGGGCTTAAGTGGTTAATAAGAGCAGGTGTTTTTAAGTAGCCTTGCAAGATTTGAGCGCAACTTTTTTTTTTTTTCGTGTATGTGTGCGCTATTATATTGTTCAATTTGTATATTAGTCTTTTAGCAGCACCGAACTTAGAATTGTGTGTTTATGGTGTGTCCCCCAATATCTTTTTAGTCAGATACAATTTAGTTCTGCTTTAAATCCATGCAACCTTTACTATGTACTGAGACAATTTCACAACATGTTTTGCAGCCACATAGCAGTAGGAGCAAAATATGAAAAGTTCCAGGAAGATGATTATTTTAGCTCATCTGTCTAGAGGTCAGAAAGTTGCTACCACAGCCTCTTCGACAATAAAAAAAGAAACTTGTCTTCGAATGGGAAGAAGAAGCTTCATAGCCCACAATAACAGCTGCTAATGGAAGATCAGGATCACCCTTTTGTTTTATAGTGGATTGTGCAAAACGTTATTATGGTATTGCTCCCAGTGAAAAAAAGCAAATCTTGCTCACCAATTAACCTTGCAATAGTTATAAGGTAACAGATGGTGATCCTGTGGGAAATGTAGATTAGAGGAAGCAGAAGTACGCTGATAGTGAAAGAGAATTGGGTAACTCCACTTTAGTGTGGGAAAAAATCAGCAAATAAAGAAAAAACAATATAGCGTATACAATTTTGACGCAAACCATATTGTAATTGAATGTTATTAAAAATGACATCTCCTTTTTAATCTGCAGATGCTGTCATTTTGGGAATGTTTTTTTCTCAACAAAAGTGGAGTACACGTGAGCCTGTGGCTATACTATGGGTAACCATACACCAGTGGGATTTTGTTAAAAAATATTCATTTTTGAAATATTAATTTGACTTACTAATACTTAGTGGGGTAATATTGACATTTAGAAGGAGCGGGTCGGTCAATTTTTTCTCTGAAACATTTTTTTTGAAAGTGAACGTAGGATTTGTTTGGAAAATTCCATTCATTCCAAAATCAAATGTTAAAAGCAAACAAAAACCTTTGGACGACATTTGCCAAGTCTCTGATGGCATTTTCAAATGTACTGTCCAGATTTTTTTGTGTGAATATTTGTAGAAAAATATACCAGTGTGTGGCCGGCTTATGGATAGTTGAGTATGTAAATATTTTTAATAAGCGAACATTTACTACTGTGTGGCTTCCTATCTATTTACAAAAGTAAGCAACAAGAACTTCTGTTAAAGAGTATGTAAACCTAACATTTCATATTCCTGATATGTCCCCGCTGTACCATGTACTTGTATGAGAAGGTCTCCTGTTCTATTTGTAGTGCTTCCTTTTTGTAAAATCCCTGGTGTTCCTACCAATCTCTCTGCTTTCCTATCAAAATGTGACCACATTTGGTATGGGAGCACAGCATGGTCAGTTATCTAGTTGTCCTGGGAACTCAGCCTGCTCTCCTCCAATGATCAGACTTGTCCCGACACGCCCTCTCTGCACATCCTTTCACTTGAAAGACCAGTGAACTGCTGTTTCCCCTCCTCCACCTCTCTATACAGCTGAGAACAGAGGGTTAAAAGGGGAACTAAAAGGTATTATAATGTTTTGTATATCTATACACAAATGTACCACCTTTCTTTTCTGTTTTAAACAGCATGTGTTGTTTTACAAGCTGAAGGAATACATATACTTTAAAGAGGAAGTAAACCCTCCTCTGACACTTTTATCTATAGGTAAGCCTTAAGGCTTACCTATAGGTACTGTAAATATCTCCTAAACATGTACCGTTTAGGAGATTTTTACCTTACATGCAGCCAGTGACGTCACTGGCGCATGCGCTCTGAAGGAACGGCCGCTGGTGCCGTTTCTTCAGAGCCCCGTGCCGTGACTGTCGGCTCCCGCGCGCATGCGCGGGAGTGACGTCACCTCGACTCCAGCCAATCAGATGGCCGGATGCCGCGATCCCGGAAGACGGGCGACTGGACATGTCGCCCGTCATACAGGTAAGCCGGCTGCACGGCGGGGGCTCGTTCTAAGGTAAGTATTGCATAATGAGCTAGTATGCGATGCATACTAGCTCATTATGTGTTTCTCTTACAGGTTGCCAAAAAAAAAAAAGAAAGTTGATCGGGTTTACAACCTCTTTAACCACTTAAGCCCCGGAAGATTTTACCCCCTTCCTGACCAGGGGGTTTTTTGCGATTTTTTACTGCGTGACTTTAACGGACAATTGCACGGTCATGCGACGCTGTACCTAAACTAATTTCACGTCCTTTTTTTCCCACAAACAGAGCTTTCTTTTGGTGGTATTTGATCACCTGTGCGATTTTTTGATCATGCGCTATAAACAAAAAAAGAGCATAAATTTTGCAAAAATAACAATATTTTTCATTTTTATTATATGAAATTCCCCCCGAAAAAAATGTAAAAATCAAAATTTTTTAACATTTGCAGCCAATTTGTTTTATGCTACATATGTTTGGTAAAAAAAAGTTATCGTGTTTACTAACAAAGGGAAAGATTTTTGTAATTTTTGGTGTTTTTTTTTTTTTAACGAGTAATGGCGGCGATATGCGACATTGCGGCGGACAGATTGGACCCTTGACTGACATTTTTGACACTTTTGGGGTTACCAGTAGAGATGTCCTGAACAGTTCCCGGCGAACTTTGCATGTTCGCGTTCGCCGCTGCGGGCGAACATATGCGATGTTCGGTCCGCCTCCTATACATCATCATTGAGGTAAACTTTGACCCTGAATCTCACAGTCAGCAGACACATTCCAGGCCAATCAGCATACCTCCCTCCCACACCCTCCCACCTCCTATAAATAAGCAAGGGCAGCATCCATCTTAGATCATTTCTGTGTTACTGAGAGCAGGGAAAGTGCTGCTGCTGCTGCTGTTATAGCTAGGGACAGTTAGTCAGTGTTCCCGGTCTTGTTGTTAGCCAGTGTTCTTGGTACACTCCTGCTGTAAGGACAGCACCCCAAAAAGCCCTTCCTAGGGCTGGTATTTGAGGTTTTTTTTGGATATATATATATATCTATTGTCCCCAAAAAGCCCTTTTGAGGGCTGGTATTTGTGTAATTTTTTTTGTTCTGTGATATATATATATATATATATATATATATATATATATATATATATATATATATATATATATTGTCCCCGAAAGCCCTTTTGAGGGCTGGTATTTGAGTATTTTAAATATATATATATATATATCTATTGTGCACTGCAGTTACCTGCCCGCTGTGTGTGAGAGGCCACAGACTGTACTGTGTGCACACCACACTCATTTCGGGTGGCACAGGCACAGTACCTTGCATTTTAAAAAATATTTTTTCTTTTCCTCTGTCATAATTGCAGTGAGTGCTGTGTCAGGTCCACAGAGTGTACTGTACCCACTGCAGTGCACTGCCCACCACTGATATATATACGGTGGCACAGCATCTTGTTGCAAATTGAAAAAAAAAAATATTTTTTTATTATTGCAGTTGCCTGGGCTGCCAGTGACTGTCAGGTCCACAGAGTGTACTGTGCCCACTGCAGTGCCACTGCCCACCCACCACTGATATATACGGTGGCAGGCATGACTTTTTTTGGATTAGTGTCCGGGGGGGTCTAAAAAGCGTACCTGTGAAGTTTCAGCTCTGTAGCATGTCCAGAACCAGAAAAAAAAGATCATATAGGTGTAAAAGGGGTTCCCACCATCCCTGCTCTACTGAAAAATTATCTTTTTTTCTGGTTCTGGACATGCTACAGAGCTGAAACTTCACAGGTACACTTTTTAGACCCCCTAGACACTAAATCACACAAAAGAAGTTCTTAAAAATTGTCATTTTTGATAGAGAGACAATTATTGGAAAAATAAAAAAAAAACAAATTTCTTTGGATTTATTGTCTGGGGGGTCTAAAAAGTGTACGTGTGAAGTTTCAGCTCTGTAGCATGTCCAGAACCAGAAAAAAAGATCATATAGGTGTAAAAGGGGTTCCCACCATCCCTGCTCTACTGAAAAAACTCTACTGAAACTTCACAGGTACACGTTTTAGACCCCCCCAGACACTAAATCCAAATAATTTTTTTATTTTTTTTTATTTATTTATTTTTTTTAATTTTTCCAATAATTGGCTCTCTATCAAAAAATTAAAATTTTTAAGAACTTTTTTTTGTGTGATTCAGTGTCTGGGGGTCTAAAAAGTGTACCTGTGAAGTTTCAGCTCTGTAGCATGTCCAGAACCAGAAAAAAAATTAGAATTAGGGTTAGGGCTAGGGTTAGGGTTAGGGCTAGGGTTAGGGTTATTTTTAGTGCTTAGGGTTAGACTGTTAGGGTTAGAGGCGTAGGGGTAGGGTTACTAACTCTAACCCTAAGTATCTCACCGTAACCCTAACCCTAGCCCCTAACACTAAACCTAACCCTAACCCTAACCCTTAAAGCCCAGTTCCTGTCCCATTTTGGTTGGTTCTGGTCTGTTTGCGGTTGTTTGCGGTGCGTTAAACGGGGAGTTTGGTCTGTCACTGTGAAGCGGGCGTAACCCTTACAGTACCTGATCGATACAATATCATACCTGATCGTATA
Source organism: Pelophylax lessonae (assembly GCF_965119305.1). Lineage (NCBI taxonomy): Eukaryota > Metazoa > Chordata > Amphibia > Anura > Ranidae > Pelophylax > Pelophylax lessonae. Next base: position 187,177,057 of record NC_138779.1, on the reverse strand, counting down.
CACACACTGGATGTTTTAAAGCACGTTATTCCAAACAATTTAGGAATGTTAGGTGATTTATGCCCTTTATGGAATAAAACCCGACTCTGCGTCAACTACGTCATTTTCCATGGGAGTTTTGCCATGGATCCCCCTCCGGCATGCCACAGTCCAGGTGTTTGTCCCCTTGAAACAACTTTTCCATTACTATTGTGGCCAGAAAGAGTCCCTGTGGGTTTTAAAATTCGCCTGCCTATTAAAGTCTATGGCGGTTCGCAATGTTCGCCGGTTCGCGAACGGCGAATTTTATGTTCGCGACATCACTAGTTACCAGTGACATTACTGCAGTAATCAGTGCTATACATATGCACTGTTACTGCAAAAATGACACTGGCAGGGAAGGGGTTAACTGTATTGGAGAGGGAGGGGTTAAGTGTGTCCTAGGGGCGTGTTTCTAACTGTGATTGGACATGTCTCCTATTGTAAAAACAGAGATCAACGTTTCTACATAGTAGAACCGTCTGATCTCCATTTTTACACAGGGGAGAATGACAGGCGGTTTGTTTACATAAGCCGCCCGCCTTTCTCCCGCTCTACCGACGATCGTAGTGTGACCGGCGGACATCGAGTTCGCCGGTCACACGCCCGGACTCCTCTGTGAACGAGCCGAGGCGGGCGCGCGCTCGCCCGCTATTGGCTCAAAACCCGGTGACAGGCTAGCGACGTAGATATACGTCACTCTGCCTGGCCGGGGCTGACTGCCGCAGTAAATATACTGTGCGCAGTCAGCAAGCGGTTAATAAAATAATTGATAAAACAATTTAAAGCTGATCTCTAGCCTTATAAAAAAAATTAAATAAATAAAGGAAAACCCTCCCCCACCAACTCCTAAAATCTAAATGTAGTTTTTTTTTTTTTTTCTAAATCAGAAGGACAATACTTAGACTGAATGAGAAATGTATTTTGTGCTGCTTTCTTGTGGAAATCTTCAATCCTCTGATCCTCCCCCCCCCCCCCCTCAAACCCCTAAACCCCCCCACACACACACACACACACACACACACACAGTGGTAATCTTCTTTTTTTTTTTAAAAAAAACAATACATTTTTATTTATAATGAACATTGTTACGAACATTCAGTAACATAGATTATAACTGTAAAGGATTGGTTTTAGTGGTAGAAATAACACATATAGTAAAAACCGTTTGCAACACAAGGAAGGTCATTAAATGTTGATAGAAACCTTGATAACCAAAACCTGCCTACCCCAATTGGGTTCAAGCTGATTATCAAACTGACTAAATTTACAATGAATAGAGAATGTGGTGATATGTAAAGGACCTTACCGAAAACTCAGACTTAAGAGGGTTGTTAGGGGATATGTTCTTTTAAGTATTTAGAGGCTCTAGGGCACATGTGTCAAGCACAAGGCCCACCAAGCCATTTCATGTGGCCTCCTTGCACCTCTCCTGAAGCTTAGCCTCCAGCTTCTTCCTGGCAGCAGCACAAGTTAAGGGGGTGCACTGTGATGTAAGGGTGGAGGACTCTTGACTTCTGATGGTGGGGGGCTCTTGACATTGGATGTATGGGGGGTTGGGGTGCTCTTCGGCATCTACTTATAAGTATTATGAGAATACACTGATTCCATGCCAGTTAAAAAAGAGGGTCGCACACCACTGGTATAATTCCACAAGAAACTTTATTGGAGACTTCAGACAGAACACAATGGCAGAATCAAATTCTCTCTGAGCAGTCTCTAGTAATGTTTCTTGTGGATGACAACAGCGATGTGCAACCCTCCTTTTCAGAATTGCAGTAGATACATTTATACAGTATGACAGATACAACTGGCCCTTGGGGGCAACCATAATGCTGATGCGGCCCGCAATGAAATTGAGTTTGACAACCCTGCTCTAGGGTGACATAGCCAAGCTTGCTATTTGTTTGGTAATGATACAGTAGTTCTTATAAGCTAACATCATTTCATATTGTGCTTGGGTGTTTACTCTAGCAATGACATTTGATAGATTAGATGCCTCATTAGATTTCCATAAACTGGTTATTATAATTAGCCTTGCCGCTTTTAATATAAGAACAACAATCGTTCTATATATTGAGGGATATTTATTGAGATTTATTCCCAGTTGGGCCGTAGCAGGGGTAAGCTTAGTTAGGTTTCCCGTAAAGGTAGCTATGAAGGAGAATATAGACTTCCACTAATTATGTAGATTTTTACAGCTTCCATTGAGTGTGGTAAAGGTTACCAATTTTTTAATTACATTGCCAACAAATAGGAGACGTGGAAGGTATATTTTTGATGGTTTGTATGGGATCAAAACCATCTATTTTAGGGATCGACCGATTATCGGCAAAGCCTGATATGCTGAAAGGGCTGATATGCACTTTCCCCGATATATCAGAATCGGCCCTGGAGGTTACAGATATTACCGATATTTGGGAAAGTGCTTGTACCGGAGTGATGCCTGAAGCTAGAGGCATCACCGCGGTACCGGCGACCGTCTGTCTTTTAATGACAACTGATGCGGCTGAGAAGATACTCGGCTGTCATTACAAGGAGCGGGAGGGGACGTCCCCCCCCTCCCGCCGCCTTCGCGGCTCGCCCGGGTCTCCCGTCTCAACGGGAGACCCGGGTAACCAGCCTGCACGGCCGCCGAAGGCCCGTTCAAAGCCGCATTCGGCTCTGATCGGGTCTCCATGCAAAAACCTGGAAGTGATGTCATGACATCACTTCTGGGTACTGGCGCCAGATTCAAAAAAATGACAGCATTCAAAACAGCCAATATTTGCGTTTTGAATGCTTTTAAGTGCAGAGGAGGGGTTTGGGCTCTTTTAGACCTCCAGATCCCCCCACAAGAGTACTTGTCAAGTAAAAAAAAGAAAATTAAATGTACGAAAATATATCGGCCGATAGGCGATGACAAAAATATTGGTATCGGTATCGGCAATAAAAAAATGATATTGGTCGATCACTAGTCTATTTAATATTTTTTGTGAGTTGTCCCAGTGTTTAATACATGAGGTGGTTTTACTGGATATCTTTACAGCATTTTGCCATTGGTTCCAGGAAAACTCTTGACCTAGGTCTTTCCCCCATTTGATCATATGAGAGTTTTTATTTTCACTTGGTTGGTAAGCTAATATTTTGTAAAAAAAAAAAAAAAAAAAGGAGATTCCTTTCCTTTTTACTTCATTATTTTTAGTAAAATAATACCAGGTTGCTAGAAGGGTATTCTATGGTGTTATGGGGGTTGAACCCTTTTAAGTGGGTGTGTTTTGTGACTTTGTTTAATATTGCGCTCTTACATTGTTGGCTGATTGGAAAAAAGCCAACGTGGTACCAATATTTAAAAAGGGGCCGAGATATATCCCGGGTAACTATAGGCCGGTCAGCCTAACATCTGTAGTCTGCAAAATTTTGGAGGGGATGATAAGGGACCACATACAAGACTTTAGTAATGAAAACGGTATTATAAGTAGTAATCAGCATGGATTCATGAAAAATCGTTCATGCCAAACCAATCTATTAACCTTCTACGATGAAGTGAGCTGCCACCTAGATAAAGGAAAGCCTGTGGATGTGGTGTATCTGGACTTTGCAAAGGCCTTTGACACCGTTCCCCACAAACGCTTACTGTACAAACTAAGGAAGGTAGGTATGGACCATAAGGTGAGTACCTGGATAGAGAACTGGCTCCAGGGGAGAGTACAGAGGGTGGTGATTAATGGGGAGTACTCGGATTGGGCGGGTGTGGAAAGTGGGGTCCCCCAGGGTTCTGTCCTGGGACCAATCCTGTTTAATTTATTCATAAATGATCTAGAGGAGGGGATATCTAGTACAATCTCAGTATTTGCAGATGATACTAAATTAGGCATGCCAATATCTTCTATGCAGGATGTGGAAATCTTGCAAGCAGACCTGAACAAAATAACGGGGTGGGCAACTACATGGCAGATGAGATTTAATGTAGAAAAATGTAAAGTAATGCACTTGGGGGCCAGAAACCAGAAAGCAAGCTACTCACTAGGGGGGGGAACCTCTGGGTGAGTCTAGGATGGAAAGGGACCTGGGGGTACTGGTAGACAACAGGCTTGGCAGTGGCATGCAATGCCAAGCCGCTGCAAGCAAAGCCAACAGAATACTGGGTTGTATAAAAAAGGGGATTCACTCCAGAAATAAAGAGATTATTCTTCCACTCTACAAGACTCTGGTCCGGCCACATCTGGAGTATGCTGTCCAGTTCTGGGCACCGGTCCTCAGGAAGGATGTGCTGGAACTGGAGAAAGTCCAGAGAAGGGCAACAAAAATAATTAGGGGAATGGAGGACATCGGCTATGAGGAAAGACTACAAGCACTGAACCTATTCTCTCTGGAGAAGAGACGCTTGAGGGGGGATATGATATCAATGTACAAATACTGTACTGGCGACCCTAGCATAAGGAACAAACTATTTAGAGTAAGGGAATACAATAAGACACGTGGCCACTCACTAAAACTAGAGGAAAGGCGGTTTAACCTTAAAGTGCGTAAGGGGTTCTTCACTGTAAGAGCGGTAAGGATGTGGAATTCTCTTCCGCAAGCAGTCGTATCAGCGGGGAGCATTGATAGTTTCAAAAAACTATTGGATGGACACCTTAAAGACCACAACATACAGGGGTATACAATGTACGGTTAAAAGCAAACACACACACATAGGTTGAACTGGATGGACTTGTGTCTTTTTTCAGCCTCACTAACTATGTAACTATGTAACTATGTAATTGTATTGGTAAACTTTTAAATAAAAATGACCTTGTTGAATCAAAGAGGCTATCATTTTTGTTGGAATTGATACCTTGGCTCTGTTTTTTTATCTTTGGTTTTAGATAGTATGGGTTTCCAAGCTATTAGTGTTGATCTGATGTTAAGTAAATTAGATGTGCTGATTTTGGGAAATGCATAGCTAGCAATAGATAAGGCATATAGGCCATGGCCTGAGGTGACCTCTTTTTCGATAATTAGCCAAAGTTTGTCCTCAGGAGAGGAAAACCAGTATTTCATCTGGTCCAGTAAAGATGCACAGTAATAGTTTTTAATATCTGGTGATCCCATGCCTCCTAAGGGTTTGGAGGTAGTTAGTAATAAAAATGCCACCCTAGGTTTTTTTCCATTTCCAGATGAAATGTTTACGTTTCAAATTTATCTGCATGAAAAATTTGGCAGGGATCGGGATAGGAAGAGATCGGAAGTAATATTGAATTTTTGGAAGGGTTTGCATCCTAAATGCCACAATTTAACCGACCCATGATAGTTGGGTCTTTTGCATATTTTGCAGACCTTTGCTGACTTGTTCTAAAATATTAGGAAAATTAGCTTCGAACAGTTTGGAGTGTGGGTAAGCTAGTTGTTTTCCTAGGTATGATATAGAACTTTCATCCCAATTGTGGTTGTATTTCAAACGTAAATTGTTAGTGATAGTCTTTGAAAGATTCATCGGTAGGGTATAACATTTGTTTTGGTTGATATTGTAGTATGATAGATTTCCAGATCTTTCTAGTAGTTTTTGGACGGCAGGTACTGAAGCTGTAGGATTGGTTAGTGTGAGTATAATAAACAAGCAAATAAGCAAAAAGTTGGGGGAGCAAACCCTGAACATGTATATCTAAAGCTGGTTCAGCTATGGACCAAGCGACATGTATATTAAAAAAGAATAGCGCACACATGCAAAAGAAATGACTATCAAATATGGAGACAATCCATAAATAAAAATGGGGATTTAGTCCCACCATATGGCCATATCGTGCTCAAGCCCACCACTGCGTCAAAGTACCCCATTATCAGTGGGTCCTACACTATCCATAAAAAAGGATGAATCCAGCCTCTCTAACCCTTGGAGACAACACTCCTTGCTGGGATGGATGTGCTAATGCACTACATGGGACTCCTCCTATATCTACTTGATAGTGGACACTGATAGAGTACAGGTATGTGTGGGGGATGGGGTGCTCAACCGCAGAAGTCTGGTCAGACCGAATACATAATAAACAAGCAAAGAGTTGGGGGAGCAAACCCTGAACATGTATATCTAAAGCCGGAGCAGCTATGGACCAAGCGACATGTATATTAAAAAAGAGTGTAAGTATAATGTCATCGGCAAATAATCCTATTTTATGTTTATTTTGGCCTATTTTTAAACCTTTGACATCTCTGTTTCCTTGTATATACACTGCTAGTGGTTCTATCACTAATGAAAAAATTAAAGGGGATAGATGGCATCCTTGTCTTTTTCCATTAGTTAAATTGAAGCTTCTGGAGATTATACCTGATGTATATACTTTTGCTGAGGGTTGCGTATAGAGTGTCATCAATGGTAATCTGAGAGCTGAGTATGCCAACGCTTTCTGCCTCCCTTCTCCGTTTATGGAAGCTACATGATAGTTCCCTTTATTGAAAAGTACAAAGCACTAGTTATGAATGCAAAGTCCACTCCTCCATTCATAGAGCACTTTTCATTGATGAAATCTCTAGTACAGCTTCTATGAATGACAGTTTTAGTGTCTGGGGAGGGGGGAGCAAGAGATGGAAGATTTCAACTGGGGCTCGGTTCAGTCCTATGCAGTTTGCGTTTTCTAGTTTCTGCAGTGCTTTTTGCTGTGTGTTTTGTGTTTTTGCACACATGTTTTTGCTGCAATTTGTGTCTTTTATGCTTTTTTTTGGCCAATTTATTGTTGGGCAAATTAAAACAAAAAATGTGGCAAAATCGTGGTAAAATCATGGCAAAAAAACGCACTACATGTCTTTCTGCAGCTTCCCCATTGAAGTTTATTGAACCAAAAAAGCAAAAAAAGCACCATTTTCCATTTAAAAAAGTCTGTGATCCTTTTGAAAAACATGTGTACCATAGGAAACCATGTTAAATGAACTGTAGTGCATTTCTGCAAAAGCACCAAGAAACGCATAGGTACGTACCGAGCCTAAGGCAGCAGCCATCAGCACAAGGGGCACTTATGCTGATTTTTTTTTATTTTAAATTCAACCAAACTTAGGTTTTAACTAATCTAAAGGTTTTATTTCAAAGATATTGAATTGAAATCTCTGTTTACTTTACCTGATTTTATGGTCACTTCTGGTCTGTAGTGCCAGAACACCATTTTTTTTTTTTTTTTTTTTACCTATAAATTGATCTGCACAACTGCCATTTTTCTTTTGCTTTGGTGGATTTGGTGCTGCCAAAATGACTGTTACAGTGATCTTACCATCTTCCATGCAAATCCTGTTGCTGCCCCTCTGTCTTGCATTAATGGCAAACTGTACCTAGTCATATACTACAATTATGGCAATTTATATACAGTATATTAATCTTATAGATTACAATCTTCTTCCAGGATTGGGAGTTCTGCATATACTTTATGTATGTGTGTGCATATATATTAATGTATATATATATATATAATTATATAATTGTATATACATATATATATATATATATATATATATATATACATATACACATACACATACACACACACACACACACACAGGTGCGTCTCATAAAATTAGAATATAATCAAAAAGGTAATTTATTTCAGTAATTCAATTTAAAAAGTGAACCTCATATTTTATATAGATGTGTTACACACACGGTGATATATTTCAAGCATTTCTTTCTTTTAATTTTGATGATTATGGCTTACAGCTAGTGAAAACCGCACATTCAGTATCTCAGAGAATTTGGCATACTGAAAGGGCTGCAAGGGCTGTGACAGTGATAATAATGGGGGATTTCAACTACCCAAACATTGACTGGAGTAATGGCACTGCTGGAACAGTTAATAGGCAAAAATGTATAAACCTATTACAAGACAATTTTATGGCGCAGTTTATTGAGGCCCCAACTAGAAATGATGCCCTGCTGGACCTGGTAATCTCAAACCATGCAGAGCTTATTTCCAATATTCATATAAAAGAACATCTGGGTAGCAGAGACCATAATATGATTTAATTTAATGTTAGCTGTAAGCAACAAACACATACATGAAATATAAAGACACTTAACTTTAGGAGAGCAAATTTTCCAAGGAAGAGGGCTGCTCTCCAAGACTTAGACTAGGAGGAAATATTGGCATTGATGAACACAGAACGGAAATAGGAATTCTTAAAAAAAACTGTATGTGAACTCACTGCAAAGTATATTCCCATGGGTAATAAGTTTAAAAGGCTAAAAATAAAACCAATGTGGCTCACGGCCAAAGTTAAAAAAGCTATAAATAATAAGAAAAGAGCTTTCTAAATTTTTTTAAAAAGAAGGAACACTATCATTGCTTAATTGTTACAAAGAATATAACAGGATATGTAAAAAGGAAATCAAGGATGCAAAAATTAAAAATGAAAGATTACAAAAGATAGTAGGACAAACTCCAATAAATTCTTCAAATATATTAATAGTAAAAAGTTCAGGTCTGAGCATGTAGGCCCTTTACAAAAGAATCTGGAGTGGGTGAGTGGGAAGAAAGAGAAGGCACATTTATTAAATACCGTATATACTCGAGTATAAGCCGACCCGAGTATAAGCCGAGGCCCCTACTTTTACCACAAAAAGACGGGAAAAATGATTGACTCGAGTATAAGCCTAGGGTGAGAATGCAGGGCGGCGGGCATGGTACAGGAGAATGCAGGGTACTGGCATGGTACAGGAGAATGCAGGGTGACTGGCATGGTGCAGGAGAATGCAGGGTGGCTGGCATGGTACAGGAGAATGCAGGGTACTGGCATGGTACAGAAGAATGCAGGGTACTGGCATGGTACAGGAGAATGCAGGGTGACTGGCATGGTGCAGGAGAATGCAGGGTGGCAGGCATGGTACAGGAGAATGCAGGGTACTGGCATGGTACAGGAGAATGCAGGGTACTGGCATGGTACAGGAGAATGCAGGGTGACTGGCATGGTGCAGGAGAATGCAGGGTGGCTGGCAAGGTACAGGAGAATGCAGGGTACTGGCATGGTACAGGAGAATGCAGGGTACTGGCATGGTACAGGAGAATGCAGGGTACTGGCATGGTACAAGAGGATCCGGGGTTGTGGGCATACTACAGGAGATGCAGTGCTGTGGGCATGGTACAGGTGGACCATGCCCGCAGCACTGCATCCCTTGTAGTATGCCCGCAGCCCTGCATAATGGCAGGTAGTGCAGCTGTCTCACTTACCTGTTCCAGAGGCGCCTTCATTTTAAAAATGGCGCCGCCCCGGCGCCGACACGTCATTGCGCACGCGCCGCCGCCGCTCGTATACTTTCGGCTATTCCCGGCCTCTCCCGAGCGGCGGCGGCGCGTGCGCAATGACATGTATGCGCCGGGCGGCGCCATTTTTAAAGCTTAAGCACGTCGGAGCGGCCAGGGACTTTTTTTGTTTTTTTCTTGACTCGAGTATAAGCCAAAGGGGGAGGTTTTCAGCACAAAAAAATGTGCTGAAAAACTCGGCTTATACTCGAGTATATACGGTACTTTCTTCAGCTCTGTGTATACAAAGGAGCATGGGGGAGCTCATGACCATAATGGGGATGGTATTGACACAGCCCAAAATGATCCACAATGGCTCAAAAGTGATATGGTCCAGAAATATTTAGATAGAAAAAAGGTAAATAAAGCACCTTGACCAGATGGCATCCACCCACGCATCCTAAAAGAATTGAGCTCTGTTATTTCAAAGCCTTTGTTTCTAATTTTTAGGGACTCGTTAAGGACTGGAATAGTACCACTGGATTGGCGTAGGGCCAATGTGGTGCCTATATTTAAAAAGGGATCAAACTCTTTGCCAAGTAACTATAGACCTGTTAGTTTAACTTCTATAGTCGGGAAGATACTGGAGAGTTTAATAAAAGACCACATAGATGAGTTCTTGTTGGAAAAAAATATTTTAAGCAACAGACATCATGGATTCATGAAAGACAGAAGCTGTCAAACAAACCTGATTTCTTTCTATGAGGAGGTAAGTAAAACCTTGGACAGAGGGGTGGCTGTGGACGTAGTATACTTGGATTTTGCGTGGAAAAGCGTTTGACAAAGTTCCCTACACATCAGTGGTGTACCCCAAGGGGACCCTTACTTTTTAATATGTTGTAAATTATATAGGGTCTGGGATTAAAAGTACTCAGTGAGGAGTGCGCATGCGCGGCTGCTCCGATATGGCAGCTTAGCCCGGAGCTCCGCGCCTCTTCGGTCTGTAAAGGACCCCAGCGCCGGCATCGGAGCGCACTACACCCCGCACTCTGTACCGTCAGCTCCCTCCTCCTCCAGCGGCCCCCCCTTGGATGTCAGCGGGTTGCCGGAAAGAGGTTTCCCGCCGCCTGCACTTCTCCTCTCCAGAGCGGGACCCGGCCAAGATGGCGACCGCACCTTTCCTCCCCTCAGAGGATCACAGCCAGAGGGAGGTAGGAGACGTTCTTGCTTTCAATATGGACACCCCCTCAGCTTCCCCAGATCCCTGGTCCTCCCCAGCGACCCCCGCATACCTCCCACAGCCCGCACTTGCCTCACCGGCCTCTACAGAATCTCTCCTCAGCAGGACCCTGGAACAAGCCCCAGGGATCCAGGGGCTGCATCCACCTGAGGCCCTGGCTTCACCACACCAGCTGGGCCCCCACTCTCTAGGACATTTCCCTGATCTCTCACTCTTAATGGCTAAGTTCTCAGAAATGCTGGCCACTGGCCTTGCTCAAAATGCCTCACAGATCACGGGCTCCATTAAAGCGGAACTCCAGAACATTGGCACCCGGATTGAAGCAATCGAGAACACCTTGGATCAAACGGTCGCACGGGCCAATCAAAATACTGCTTGCATCCAGACTATACAAGATCAGCTGGACACAGCACTCAGTAAACTGGATGATCTTGAAAACAGAAGCAGACGCTTGAATTTCAGGGTCAGGGGGATCCCTGAGATCATCACGGACATTCCTGCCACTATCAAATCCTTTATTAAAGATATTATCCCGGATATTTCTGATCATCGCTTGGAACTCGATCGGGCACACAGAGCCCTCCAACCTCCCCGCAAAGATGGCCTCCCCAGGGATGTTATCGTCAAGACGCATTTTTACGGAGTCAAGGAAGAGCTCATGAAAAAGAGTAGGGGTAGAGAGGTTCTCTCCATCCAAGGCCACTAGATTCAACTCTTTGCGGACCTCTCCCCCCTCACTATTCAGCGCCGCAGAGCTTTGAAGCCGCTCACGCAGGTGCTTGCTTCTAGATCACTGAAGTATTGGTGGTCCTTCCCCTTCAGGTTGAATTTCCAATTTCAGAATAAGACTCATGGCTTCTCCAACTTCCAGGAGGGTGAAGGCCTGCTCCTACGACTGGGTATTATCACAAGAGACCCTTCTCCTGTACCGTCCACCTCCAGGAGGGAATCTTCCAAGCGTCCCCCACCGATCAGCCCTTTGTCCTCAGTATGGAACCAGCAACAGACGAAGCGCCACCGTGATGTCCAGCCTCCCTGATGTCCTCGCTGGTCTTCAGGAATCTTCTTTCATCGGTCGTCGAAGTTCATCCTTCTTCGCCTGAACGGGGTCCCTGCTGATCCCTACCTCCCGATACAAATTTTTTTTACTTTTTTTCTTTTTTCCCTTTCTTATTGGCCCCCTTTTCGGGTCTGTTTTTGGATTGTTAACTTGTCTCTTTTCCAGCAAACATTCCCTTTCATACTTTGTGCCCTAATTGACCTTACTTTTTTTTTTTTTTTTTTTTTTTTTTTTTAGCCAGGACTATTGTTCATTATTGACTGCTTACTTATTTGCCGTACGATCCCTAGCTTCCTTCCTCCTCCAAGTACCCCTCCACTTACCTGTTTCCCACTACTCTCCACTCGTTTTTTCTCACTCCCCGCTCCCCCTCCCTCTCCTTGCACTCTTCCCCTTCCTGTGGTACCTTTCCCTTCCCTCCTCCCTTGTCCTCACCTCCCCAAGATGCCTTTTGGGCATTTGCTCTCATTATATATCCATAGGGGTGATTTTAGTGCTTGTTTACTTTTTGCTGTTTATATTTACAGGTATGCCGGCCTGGGGCCCTATGGCCGGAGAGGCCTTAGTGTGCCTCCTCCTGTTGGACGTAAGATGACTTCATCTTGCCTCCTTCAGGAATGCGCCCTGACCGGTTCAGGACGCATTTGTTCATGCGATGGGGAACGGTGGGTTCCGCCCACGGTCTCCTCATCATTCTGCAAGACCACGCTCTTGCAGCCTTCTTTTTTCTCTGCTGTTCTTTTTTCCCTCTTCTTCTTCTCTTTTTCCTGTCTTGTTTTTCTCCCCTCCAGGTTCCTGCGGTTCAACCGATTCACTACTGTTCTCATCGCGCCTGCTGAAGCTGTGATTCGACTCCTGCGGGGAAACTCTCGGGACCTTGCCGGGCCGCCTCCACCAGCGTATCTCCCACCCGTGCACCATGCAGCCTAACGTGAGTACGGTCTCCTCTCTACAGGTGGCATCACACAACACACAGGGCTTAAATTCACCTGTTAAACGCAGAAAGGTGTTTCAGCATTATCATTCCCAAGGCATGGGGGTTCTCCTGCTTCAGGAGACTCACTTTCCAGACACATATCAACCGACATATGTCCACCATAAATACCCCTTGTTTTTTCTTGCCAATGCTCCCTCCAAACAGAAAGGGGTGGCTATATTCTTTGCAAAATCTCTTCCCTTCATGCACCTTCACACCGTTCGGGACCCACAAGGTCGCTACATTCTCGTCAAAGGCCACATCCACAATGTTTTGTACACGTTTGTCTCCTACTATGCCCCTAACAAGGGGCAAGCGAAATTCCTTTCTGAGATGCTTCTCCTTCTCTCTCCCCATTTAGAGGGACGCGTTGTCATTGGGGGGGACTCTAACCTGGCACTCGACTGCTCCTTAGATAAATCTGCATCCTCTAGTGGCAAACTTCGCGGACCCTCTAAACAAAGCCTTCGAGTGGCCAGATCGCTTCACGCGCTGGGCCTTATAGATATATGGCGCGAATTGAACCCTTCTTCCCGAGATTATACCCATTTTTCTGCCCCCCACAATACGCTGGCACGCATTGACCATATCTTCATCCCCACAACAGACATTCCTTCTGCCCGGAAGTCTAAAATCAGGGATGTCCCATGGTCGGACCATTCTATGGTCACCCTGCAGCTCTCATGCTCCCTTCACCACGGGGGCCCCTCCCCGTGGAGAATTAACGAATCTATTCTAAGTGACCCCGCTATATGCGCCATGATAGAATCTACACTTCGCGACTACTTTGCTCTTAACGATCTCCCTGACACTACCCCTTCCACCCTCTGGGGAGCCCATAAGGCAGTACTGCGGGGCTACTTAATTCAGCTAGGGGCGAAAATCAAAAGGGAGAGGCAGATTGATATCACTCGTTTAGAGACGGAGTATACTCGCCTCCGTAAAGCTCACAAGCGCTCTCCTACTTCTACTTCCCTGGCAGAATTACATGCCACTAAATTATCGCTTAACCTGGCTCTTACCTCCAGAGCGGAAAAAAGTCTCCGTTGGCAGGAAGCTCGCTCTTATGCATTTAGGGATAAACTGGGGACAAAACTGGCTTCAAAACTCTCCCCTAAGTTTAGGGCGATTTCCCTGCCCAAAATAAAATCTCCCGCTGGTGTCCTTTCTAGTAATCCTAATACTATCATGGATGCCTTCCATTCCTTCTATTCGCGGCTTTATGCTGCTCCTTCCCCCCATAAGGGGGACAACCCTGATTCTTTTCTAGACAATGTGCCACTCCCCTGTCTCACGTCCTCACATAGATCCATCTTGGAATCCCCTATTGAGGAACAGGAGGTGCGGGATGTTATCAAGGCTCTCCGCCCCAACTCCACCCCGGGCCCCGACGGCTTCTCCAACACTTATTATAAGACATTTGCGTCGGTCCTATCTCCTTATCTGGTCAGGTTTTTCAATGCCCTCAGGGGCGGCGCTCGCCTAGAAGAAGCCTCTAACAAAGCCTACATTTCAGTGATCCCCAAACCAGGAAAAGATCCTTCAGAAGTGGGCAATTACAGACCAATTTCTCTCATTAATAATGATCTTAAGATTATGACAAAAATTTTTGCCAACCGCTTATCCAGCTTTATTGCCCAGTACATTCATAAGGATCAAGTGGGATTCATCCCGGGTAGACAGGGACCTGACCAGATACGGAGGGTGGTAGATGCTATCTCTTTGCTGAACTCTGGGTGGGACGGAGGTCCTTCTCAGTCTGGGTTTCTACTTTCCTTGGATTTGCAAAAGGCCTTCGACTCCCTATCGTGGCCATTTCTTTTGCGCACTCTCGAAAAATGGGGTTTCGGCCCCACTTTTCTCGCTACGCTCCAAGCCCTATACTCCCACCCGGTGGCTCAAATCCGGATGCAGGGGTACTACTCTGCCGACATTCCAATCCGCAGAGGAACGAGACAGGGGTGTCCTCTCTCCCCACTCCTTTTCGCCATAGCCTTGGAATCCCTAGCTACGGCTATCCGTCTTCACCCAGATATTCACGGCCTACAATGCGGGTCGGAGACCCACAAATGCGCACTGTTCGCGGACGACATAATGCTTTTCATAACCTCACCGCTGATATCCCTTCCCAATATAATTTCTCTCCTGGACACCTTCGGGGCGGCATCGGGTTTGCGGGTCAATATGACTAAATCTCTAGCACTTAATGTCACCCTCCCTGAGCCATTGGTGGAACGCCTTAAAGACCATTTTCCCTTTTCTTGGCACTCGGATGCCATTCCATACCTAGGTGTCTCATTGACTCCCACAATAGATGGACTCTATTCAGCTAATTACCCACCCTTGATACAAAAATTGAAACAGGATCTCTCTGATTGGTCCCGTTGTCACATTTCCTGGTTAGGCAGGATTAATGCGATTAAGATGACTCTCCTGCCACGTATTCTCTATCTGTTCCGATCGCTTCCAATCCCGGTGCTGAAGTCCCACATCCTGAAATTGCAAGGGCATATTTTCAAGTTTATCTGGGGTAGAAAGGGGCATAGGATCAATAGACACACACTCCTGCGCTCCAGGAAACAGGGGGGCTTGGGAGTTCCAGACCTCTGGAAATATTATCAAGCAGCGCAACTGGCCCAATTTTCCATCATCTATTCCAGGGGGGCGAAGCCTGATTGGTACTATATGGAACGTCAAGCGGTCCCCCGACACACAATTGATTACCTGCTCTGGAGACCTGCTCATTCCCGCCCTCCAGTGATGGCCCCCTCCCTTTCGCATTCTTTTTCCATTTGTGATAAAATACACAAATCATTCAAAGTCACTTCCCCCTGGGCTCCTCTCACTCATATTTTCCATAACCCGGCCTTTCCTCCTGGTGTGAACATAGCGGCATTTAAATGGTGGACTGACAAAGGCCTGTACAGAATTGGTCACTTTTTAGATAGCTCGGGCCCCATCACTTTCTCTCATTGTACCACGAAGTTGAAGATGCCACCTGTCGAGAGATTCCGGCTGACCCAAATCTCACACTTTCTCCACTCACTTAGGTCCAAATTTACTGAACCCCTGCGGGTAACGCCCTATGAACAGTGGTGTGCCAATATTGTTGAAGTCAAAGGGGGAATCTCCCTCATCTATGCTCTTCTAAATGACGCAAGTACCAAAACTACCTACATGCTCAAATGGGAGCAGGACCTCAAACTAGATTGGGACCTCTCTGAGTGGCACGCAAACGTTGGACGTTCTTTCCGGGGTATTCACAACATCGGTCTCATGGAAGCTAACCTTAAGGTTCTCATGAGATGGTACATGGTACCCGCTAGATTGGCCACCATTTTTCCCTCCACGCTTCCAACCTGCTTTCGTGATTGTGGCCTGACTGGCACTATTCTCCACATCTTCTGGGAATGCCCTAAACTTAGGACGTTTTGGCGGCGGGTTTATCATATAATCCGACAGATTACTGGTCTCACAGTACATCCGTCCCCGGCTCAGGCCCTGTTGAGCCAACGCATTCCTAATGTCCCTAAACACACACAGATCCTCATCTTCTACATCTTCCTCGGTGCCAAGATGACGATAGCCAGGCAGTGGAAACTGCCCTCAGTTTCACTTCAATTGGCTAAGCGTAAAATCTCATGGATAATGGCACAGGAGAAGATGTTTAGTATTCTGGACAATTCCAGAGAGAGATTTGAAAAGATCTGGGAACCCTGGGCAGTTCACGTTAATGTGACTATTTAATGATTCTCAGACACTGGTCTGAGGCTGGACCTTTCTTACTTTTCCAAAAAATTTTTTTTTTTTTTTTTTTTTATTATCGTTCTCTGTTTCCGCAGCGTCTTCAGGAGTTGGATCGCGGGAACCTCCTTCACTTCTTGGACTCCCTTTGCTTTCTCTCCCTTCTCTCTTCCTAACCTGTCTGCTTCTTTTCCCCTTTCTCTTCCTTCTCCCTTTTCACTTTTTGTTGTATTGTATGTTCTACGGTACTCATAACAATCTGTGGATGATCTCTCCAGTGAGGGCCTCTAGGACAAGGTCCGGAGTCCCTTTTTCTGGTTCAGTTGGGTTAGGCTTGAGATATTTTCGAATCCTGTAGTTCAGGTACTTTTCTAGATTCACCTAGGGCTGGTTGATATACGACCCTCTTGTAGTGCACCTTTGTTGTGTTGATTATTTGGGTTACTATACGATTACGTAGCTGATTGGTGGAGCACCGCCTCCGAGACACAGAGTGCTCCCTTTTGGGGTGTCTCGGGAGTGGTGACCTACTGTTTCGGGGGCAACCCCCCGCACTTACTAGATGGTGACCTTCTGCTGAGATATATTTGTAGCAAGGTTTGCCCCTTTTTTTTTTCTCATGGTTTATCTCTTGGTGTGATAACTGCATTGTTTGCCAGAGGCCCGCTTGACTATGATGTAATATGTTCTTCTACAATTTCTTGTTACGAGATCGTCTTCATTTATGTATCATTTCAACTGTTAATTGAATTTGTTATTCTCTAATAAAAATCATTGAAAGGAAAAAAGTACTCAGTGAAAGGTGACCTTGAGAGGGTAATCCGCGCTATATGGCCTAGCTTAACCCCTAGGCTGCAGGAGTGGAGGTGAGAACCCAGACACGCAGGGTGTTGCAGTGGAGGTCACTACAGAGGCTGTTATTGGATGCACAGTTTTAATGGACTATTCATAAGAAGTCTATGGGAAGTGCAATATCCAGCACTGAAAAATATCACCAGGCACTTTTTGTACTATTTATTTTGAATATGGTTTTCACTTGGATAATTCACTTATGATTATTAGTTTTCAAAAATGTTTATATAATCACTTATTGTTGATTATATAGGCACCTTATGCACTTTACATTTGATGATTGATTGTCACTACAAATATTGAATGCACTTTATTGTCTATTTATTGTCACCATAGAAATATTGAATGCACTTTATTTGTCACTACAAATATTGAATGAACTTTTTTATTTATTTATTGTCACCCTATAAATATTAATTGCACTTTATTTATATAATAATTTATTACCTTTTATACTCATTGATTATATTTTGTACATATATATATATATATATATATATATATATATATATATACACAAGCACTTTATATTGCGCAGCATATTGGAGCACTTTATATTGCGCAGCATTATTTAAATTTATTTTGATCATATACACTTTAGAGAGAGTGCTGTGCTCGCTGCAATACCCATAGGGAAGTGCTAGACCCATTTAGCTCGCAGGAATATCAATTTATTAAAAGTACTATTTCAGTCTTTGCAGATGACACCAAGCTATACAGTGGAATAACTTCCTTACAGGATGTCTCCAACTTACAAGCTGACCTCAATGAACTGTTTCATTGGGCAACTATGTGGCAAATGAGGTTAAATGTTGATAAATGTAAAGTTATGCACTTGGGGCTAAGAATATGCATGCATCATACATACTAGGGGGGGGGGGGGGGGTACAACTGGGGGAATCCATAGTAGAGAAATATCTGGGTGTTCTGGTAGATCATAGGTTTAATAATAGCATGCAATGCCAAGCTGCGGTTTCCAAAGCAAGCAAAGTCCATTCTTGTATTAAGAGAGGCGTGGACTCCAGAGATAGAGAGATATAATTTTGCCCCTGTACAAATCATTAGTAAGACCTCATCTGGAATATGCAGTTCAGTATGGGCACCAGTTCTCAAAAAGGATATCAGGGAACTGGATAAATGCTAGAGAAGAGCAACCAAACCGATAAGAGGCATGGAGGAGCTCAGCCATGAGGAAAGATTAGCGGAACTGAATTTTTTCTTTCTTGAGAAGAGGAGATTAAGGGGGGATATGATCAACTTGTATAAATACATAAGGGGTCCATATAGTGAACTTGGTTTTGGTGAGGACAAGGGGGCATTCCTTATGTCTAGAGGAAGAGAGATTTCGGCTCAAAATACGGAAAGGTTTTTTGACCGTAAGAGCTGTGAAAATGTGGAATAGACTCCTTCGAGTGGTGGTTCTGGCCAGCTCAGTAGATTGTTTTAAAAAAGGCCTGGATTATTTCCTAGGTGTAAATAATATATCTGGGTACTAATATTTATAGGTAAAGTTGATCCAGGTAATATCTGATTGCATCTCAGTAGATCAGGAAGGCATTTTTTCCCCTGCTGTAGCATGAATTACTGCATCAATGCGGCGGGGCATGGAGGTGATCAGCCTGTGGCACTGCTGAGGTGTTATGGAAGCCCTGTTTTCTTTGATAGCAGCCTTAAGCTCATCTGCATTGTTGGGTCTGGTGTCTCTCATCTTCCTCTTTACCATATTCTACAGATTCTCTATGGGGTTTAGGTCAGGCAAGTTTTCTGGCCAATCAAGCACAGTGATACCATGATCAATAAACCAGCATGGACAGGTGCCAAGTCCTGCTGGAAAATGAAATCAGCATCCCTATAAAGCTAGTCAGCAGAGGGAAGCATGAAGTACTCTAGAATTTCCTTATAGGCGGCTGCGCTGAGTTTGGACTTGATAAAAAATCGACCAAGTATTGAGTGCCTACTATACGGTACATGGACTGACTTTTCAGTAAGCCAACATTTCTGTATTAAAATACTTTTTTTTTTATTGATCTTATGTAATATTTTCATTTTCTGTGATACTGAATATTGGGTTTTCACTAGCTGTTAGCCAAAATTAAAATTAAAAGAAAGAAATGTCTGAAGAATATCACTCCGTGTGTAACGTATCTATAGAAAATATATGAGTTTCACTTTTTGAAATAAATTACTGATGTACATGTTAATGTACATGTTGTAAGGACTGGTAAAATAGGACTTGTCACTGGTTTTTAGTCTGAATTGTGGAGGCTGATCACAGAGGGGTTATTGCACCTACAGTGGGGACAGGTCAGGTTAATGCACGTAGGACAAAAACTGACCCTTAGGGGTTACGTACATATACCACTGGTGAAAAAAGTGGAGTATGTTTGCTAAATTCAGGACTTAAGCCAGAATACCCTAGTGAAAAATCTAAAATCAGACTTTATCTTATATTATATATAGTATACAGTAAAATATTATTATACTTGTGTAGCACCCTCCTAGATAGGTGCTAGAGAGTATAGTTTTTGGCTCGGTCTGCCTATCAGAAGAGCAGCAGGTAAATTCTATATTGCACTCTGCTTAACAGGGAGCAGGATCTGTGAGTTAGGTCTGCTCAGTGTGCCCAGTGTGTGTGACTCATATGGTCTGAGGGAGTGTCCCCACTGTTCCCAATGGAGAGGCACATTGGACAGTGGAGGAAACCTGGCCAATGACACACAGGCTTTGTTACAGCCCCAGGGATTGGCACAGACAGTTGTCTCGGTGCATTGTGGGATGGGGTATATAAAGTCAGGGGCACATGAGGTAGAGGTTTTTGGCGGGAAGCAGAGTCCCAGAAGGAGGGTGGCGGCTGCTTCCTCTTCTGAAGTGGATGGTGATGGTCACAGGCATTCGCCCTGGTGAACCAGCAGTGTGAAGCTAAACCCAGAGGCCCAGGAGAGCTGAGTGAGGAGTTGGGGCACTGCGAGAATCTGGAAAGCCGTATGGTCTGTACAGAGGATCTTGCCCAGGGGTCTGCCCAGGAAGGGGACCACTCTGGGGAGTGCAGTCAGTGGACGGGTGTCGGCTGGTACAGAGAAAGAGGGTGCTAGGGCAGTGCCCTGAAGAAAAATACAGGATGAAGTAGCAGCCCTGCCGCATCCACAAGTTTGAGTCCTCAGAATTGCGAATAGTTCAAACGTTGTAGTATCCCACTCCTCCCTTCTTCTATCCCAACATAAAAAAAACAACAAAACAACAACCCCTAGACTGATCTTTGACTGAGCCAAGAACGTAAAGTTATAAGATGTCTGAATGCAGTTGCTACGGGTAGCCCAGGGGAAACCAAAAAGTGTGAAATACCAGCATCTCACTTGCAAGACAAGAAATAGATAGTTTGCAGATTGGGAAGTCCCAAGTTTGGTGTTAATATGACCAGTTACAAGTATACCACATCCTCATTCCTGCAAGAACAAAGTATAGTAGTAGAGTAGTAAAGAAGATAAACGATTACAAGATGTGCGGCTCTATTATTACAGGTAAAGTAAGACCACACTGGGTTTTAGGATGCAGGGGGGGGGGGGGGGGATTCAATTTAGTTTTTTTCTATAGGCATTTACAATGTGTTCATGCATGTAAAACCTGGAATATAGTATATACTCATATATCTTATGTGCATCCTGATTTCTGAAGTGCTAGAATTTACTATTTGGCAGGCTGCCATTGGAGTTTAAAAGACCTTCCAGTTCAAAGGGGGATTGCTGGTGACTGTAATGCCCTTTGTATTGCCTATATAATATCAGTATATTTATTTTTATGTTTATCTACCTGTTTTTGCTTTCACAATACACTTCAATTATTTGAACATAAGTTTGTAATAAGCCTTATCTTCAGTTAAAAAAAAAAGGAATTATTTAATAGCGGTTTTTAATTAATGACTATGTAGTTTGTAAGTTGCATTTTTTTTCTGCTTACCTAAATAGTTACCGTATTATCGGCGTATAACACGCACCTAAATTTTAGGGCAGAAATTTCAGGAAAAAAGCTGAAATTTAAAATAAACAGCTTTGAACTCAGAACATTTTTTAAAAATTAAATGTAGTCTTACCAGTGCCCACGAGTGCAGCCTCATCAGCGCAGTGTCCTTAAATGCAGCCTCGCCAGTGCAGTGCCCATACATGCAGCCTCGCCAGTGCAGTACCCACACATGCAGCCTTGCCAGTGTCCATACATGCAGCCTTGCCAGCGCCAGTGCCCATAATTGCAGCCTCGCCAGCACCAGTGCCCATAATTGCAGCCTCGCCAGCGCAGTGCCAATACATGCAGCCTCGCCAGCGCAGTGCCCATACATGCAGCCTCGCCAGCGCCAGTCCCCATAATTGCAGCCTCGCCAGCGCCAGTGCCCATAATTGCAGCCTCGCCAGCGCCAGTGCCCATAATTGCAGCCTCGCCAGTTCCCATACATGCAGCCTCTGCAGTGCCCATAATTGCAGCCTCGCCAGCACCAGTGCCCATAATTGCAGCCTCCCCAGCACCAGTGCCCATAATTGCAGCCTCACCAGTGCCAGTGCCCATAATTGCAGCCTCCCCAGTGCCCATTCATGCAGCCTCACCAGTGCCCATAATTGCAGCCTCGCCAGCGCCCATAATAACAGCCTCGCCAGCGTCACTATACACATCACTTTTATTTCCAGAAAGCAGCGCCGAGAAGTAGAAGGGGTGGGCGGCGCAGAGGAGAAGAAAGGACGCGCTCTCATCTGAAGTCCCGCCGCCTATGATTGACATCGGCATAGGAGGTGGGACTTCCAAAGACAGCGCGTCCTTCCTTCTCCTCGGCGCCGCCCACCCCTTCTACCTCTCGGCGCTGCTTTCTGGACATTTTTTTTTTATATTGGCATATAACACGCACAGCTACTTTTTCTCCATTTTTAGGAGGAAAAAGTGCATGTTATACGCCGATAAATACGGTAATCCATATTTGTATACATGCACATAATTGCATTAACCAGAGCTGCTAATTAGAGAAACTGAAAATATTCACATCAAGCATGTGTGAAACTGAGCCTCCAGACTTAATCAGCACCCTCAAATAGAATAAATGTTCATACTGAACTCCCTAATCCTCTGTTTTCAGTTTCTAAAAAAAAAATGGAAGACACATTCACCCACCTGAGCTTCTTTATCTAATGTGTTTTTCATTTAGTTGGGCTAAATCGTAGAGTATTCAATGGTCTCCTCCTAAAATGTAAAGCACTTGGGTATACACTGGTGGGACTTATTTAGACATTTTTCAATGTAAGAATTTTAGTTTGGTTTTCCAATTAGTAATGGGGTCAACATTTGTTTTTGACTGTGATGAAAAAATTTGAAGGATCAGGATGGAAAATTTTTCTGAAATATAACAATTTCTAACACTGCATGTGATATTCCTTTGGTAAAGTCCATTCATTCCAAAATCAAACGTTAAAGTGATTCTAAAGCCTAAATATTTTTTACCTTAATGCATTCCCTGTGTTAAGGTAAAAAATGTTTAGGTAACAGTATTGCCCCTTCAACCCCAGAAGATTTCAACTAAGCAGCCATCAGCACAAGCGGCACTTCTCAATGCAAGTACCATTCTTTATGCTGATATTTTTTATTCAACCACAAGGCTTTGTTCTGAGATGAATTCTGTTTAACCACTTTACCCCTGGAGGATTTTGCTGTCTTACGTCTGGGCAACTTTTTGTGAATCGGCACTGTGCGAATTTAACTGACAATTGCGCGGTCATGCAATGCCATACCCAAACTAAATTTACGTCCTTTTTTTTCCCACAAACAGAGATTCATTTTGGTGGTATTTGATCACCTGTGCGATTTTTACTTTTTGTGCTATAAACAAAAAAAGAGCGACAATTTTGAAAAAATAATATTTTTCACATTTTTTTTATATGAAATCTAAAGTTTTTATCATTTTAGGCCAATTTGTTTTCTCACTATTTTTGGTAAAAAAAAAATTATTTGGATTGGTTTGCGTAAAAGTTATTGCGTTTACTAACTAAGGGAAAGATTTCTGTCATTTTTGGTGTTTTTTTTTTTAACGAGTAATGGCGGCGATTAAAAAAAAAACAAAAATAAACTTTAAAAGCAAACACAATCTTGAATTACTTTCAAATGACATTGAAATGTTCTAAAAGCACATTTTCCTAAACCTTTTCGTAGAAGTTTTCATTTGAAATTCTACTAATGTGTTCCTAGCTTTAATGTACCATGCAATTTTTAATGCAATTTTACGTTTAAAGCAGAACTTAAAGTGGTTGTAAACCTCAGACATGAAATATGAGCAGAGCATATCCCAAGTGTGTACTTGTCTCAATTAACTGCCTCATATGACGTCCTCCCACTCGCGCTGCGCATGCGTGCCCTCACGGGGGCACGACTATAGGTGGTGCGCACTGTCTCTGGGACGTGGCGCATCACTGATCTCTGTAAAAAGCTGATGACAAGGCTCTTTACCCATGTGATCATCTGTGTGCAATCACAGCCGATCACATGTAAAAAAGGAAATGCCAGTTATCGGCATTCCTCTCCTCACACTGACAGCGTGTAGGGAGAGGAGAGCAGGTCCGCAGCATTTCCTCACAGGGGAGATCTGCACAGATAATCAGGGCACTGATCATCATTGCCCTGATAATCAGTGCAGCCCCAACAGTGCCCATCAGTGATGCCAATCAGTACCCATCAGTGAGCCAAGTCAGTGCTGCCTTTTATTGTCTATCAGTGCCATTTAGTGTTGCCCTTCAGTGCTGCCTATCCATGCTGCCTATCAGTGCTAATCTGTACTGCATATTAGTGCCACCTATCAGTACCTCTTCATCAGTGCCCATCAGTTCAGCCTCACCAGCGCACATCAGTGAAGGCAAAAAACGACTTAATTACAAAATGTTATACCAGACACTAAAGAAAAAAATTTTTTTTTCAAAATTTTAGCAAAAAATAAAAACCCAGTGGTGATTTAATGCCACCAAAAGTAAGCTCTATGTGTCTCAAAAAAATGGTAACACATTTTTTTGGGTACAGCAATGCATGACTGCGCAATTGTCATTCAAAGTGACATCACTGAAAGCTGAAAATTGGCCTGGGTAGGAAGTGCCCAGTAGGCAAGTGGTTAAGAGCACTAAGTGTCATTTCTGTCTGCTGCTTCGCTCCTGTTATCAGCATGAATCACTTCTGACAAGTTTACCTAACACCAAGAGAAAAAAGGTGACAGGAGAGAACAGTGCAAAGTCTATAGAACAGAGTCCATCTCAGATTAATCTGACTTTGGTACCTCGACTGGGTACCCAGTCTAAGGGCAAGAAAAATAGCAAGAACAGTTCTACATGTTACAGCATTCCTCCATGCCATTCCCCATCGAAGGCCCTGCATAGTTGATTCCCATTGAATTTTATAGCATGCCACAAGAGGGCAGTGCTATTTATACCCGGGAGCCAACAACATTAATCCCCTCCTAACATTCGACAGCCTGGCAGCAAAATACACAATAAACATATTTTACACAATAAACATATTTAACTATTACAGGGCCATACAGTGATAACCAAAATTTGGTAGAACATAGCCTAGTAGACCCTGCCTACAAGTTAGGATAAGAAGCCTGCTAAAGCTAAGGTCCCTTACCACTTCATAACGTAATTTTTTTATAATAAATGTACCAATGTATGTCATGATGTAAATTATATAATGTAGTTCTTTTGCATTATTTATGCCAGCCTTTTTCAACCAAGCTTCTTCAGGGGTGCCTTGGCAAAATGCCTAAAAATTGCACAAAAATTGTATACAAGTCAACGTGTGGATGAAGCCTGCCTTACAGTTACACTAAGGTACAGGTTTTCATTATGCACCATTACAACAACCTTCTGGCTGTCAACATTCTAATGACCAATGGCATCATCAGTTGATGAAGAGGTCTCAGTCACCTGCAAAGCATACTTTTTTGACCCACCCCTGCCCCTCTTTATCACCATTGGGGTCACATTAGCTGAGTGATTGAGAAAAACTGAGGGAGAAGAGAAACATTGGAATACTAGTCAGTACCAGATTGCAAAGGTGTATTTGCTTTGGAAGAATAAATCACCTCTAACGTTGGGTGTCCTACTTGGACTTCTGGATGTTGCTGCAATATGTAAAACTATTAGAATAGCTTTTACATTTTAGAATGGGATGCCTCAAAACTGTCCATCATTTTTAAAGGGTGCCTTGACTGAAAAAATGTTGAGAAACACTGATTTAAGCTATGATTTCATTTTATTGTTTTCTCTTTTAGTTCTCCTCGGTGTGTTGGTGGATGTGTCCAGTGGAATGATGAGTATCCAGCTGATCCCTCAGTATCCAGTGACCCAGGGATCTGCAACTCTAAACATTATTGGGATTACTGAAAGAATTAAGTCTTGCTCTTGGTTTAAAGGACTGACTTCATCGTATGAGCATCAAATTCTTGCCTATATTCCTGGTGACAGCGATCCCCTAATTCCTGGGCGTCTTTATGACCCTCGGATCACTGCCTTTCCCAATGGATCATTGCAGATTGCCAGCCTTAAGACCACAGACCAGGGGAAATACTTAGTAAAGGTACAGACACAAAAAACAGCTCTGGAAAGCACTCTAGATCTGAATGTCTATGGTGAGTAATATTATAAAGTTTTAAAAAGATAAGCCTCATTAATAAAATTGTGCAAAAATATGCTATTGGACTGCAGCAACCAATCAGTATCTTCAACATTGTTTAAAAAGGATTATTTGTTAAGTTCACCTTTTAAAAAAAATAAATAAATAAATACACTTTTTTTTTTTTGCAGATTAAAAAAAAAGTGCAATTATTATTATTTTTTCACTGGTGCATTGTCTGGCTCCTGCAGACCCTCAGGATAGCTGTCTGCCTGTACCTCTGATACAGTAGTCTATTCATTCACAGGAAACTAAAAATAAATGACTCAACCAGTGGGTGGAGCCCCACATGGCCACGCTGTGTTCAAACTGTGATAGCGGGTGCTGGGAGAAAATCCCCCACCCACTGTCACAGGGAAGGGAGGAGGTGCAGATGCTGAAATATTCCAAAAGGGGAATTTATCCTTTAACCACTTGCTGACCGGTCATGTTGACCGTACTGCGGCAAAGTGGCTCGATATCGTCCAGCAACGTAGACCTACGTCGCTGGACTCCCCCCCTTGTGGGCGGCGCGCGCGCCGCCGGAGGCTCGCTCCCGCTGTTTTCAGTCACAGCGGGAGTCGGGCCAGGGGAGGAGCAGCGATGATCACCGCCGCTCTTCCCCGATCGTCGGGGATCGAGTGTGGAGATCCGCCCGCTTGTGTAAACAAAGCGGGCGGAACTCCTCTGTGACAGGCAGGGTCAGATTGCAGGGTTCAGCATAGCTGAACATGCGATCTGTCCCTGTGTCACACAGTCCCCTCCCCCCACACACGTTAGGAAGCACCAGGCATACATTAACCCTTGATCACCAATAAAGTTAACCCCTTCCCTGCCAGTGTAATTTTTACAGTAATAGTGCATATTTATAGCACTGATTACTGTAGTAATGTCATTGGTACCCCCAAAAGTGTCAAAAATGTCAGTCAAGGGTCCGATCTGTCCGCTGCAATGTCGCAGTCCCGCAAAAAAAATCGCAGATCGCCGCCAGATTGCCACCATTACTAGTTTAAAAAAAAAACAATAAAAATGACATAAATTTCCCGTAGTTGGTAGCTGCGATAACTTTTGCGCAAACCAATCAAAATACGCTTATTGCGATTTTTTTTTTACCAAAAATATGTAGCAGAAAACCAATTGGCCTAAAATGTTAAAAAATTTAGATTTTTACATTTTTTGGGGGGGGATTTCATATAAAAAAATGTGAAAAATATTGTTATTTTTTCAAAATTGTCGCTCTTTTTTTGTTTATAGCGCAAAAAGTAAAAATCGCACAGGTGATCAAATACCACCAAAATAAAGCTCTATTTGTGGGGAAAAAAAGGACATACATTTAATTTGGGTGCAGCGTCGCACGACCGCGCAATTGTCCGAATCGCAAAAAAAGCAGTGCCGAATCGCAAAATATAGCCTGGTCAGGAATGGGGTAAAATATTCCGGTCTTAAAGCGGTTAAAAATACGCTCATTGAGAATTTTTTTGTCAAAGACATGTAGCTAAATGCATTGTGGCCTAAATATATGACAAAAATTGAATATATTGGATATTTTTTAACTGTCAAATTAGAAAAATATTGTTATTTTTTCAAAATTGTCGATTTTTTTTATTAATATCGCAAAAAATGAAAATCGCACAGGTGATCAAATACCACCAAAAGAAAGCTCTGTTTGTGGGGAAAAAAAGAATGTAAATTTCGTTTGGGTACGGCGTTGCATGACCACGCAATTGTCAGTTAAAGTTGTACAGTGCCGAATCGCAAAAAGTGGCCTGGACGTAAGACAGCAAAATCCTCCGGTGTTAAAGTGGTTAAATATTTCCTATTTATCATTTGTAAAGTCGAGCAGTGTAAGCAACCCAATTTGTATTGTAATCAGTCTCTTGCAGTCTATTGCACAGCTCTGAGAGGGGAGAGAGAAGCAGCACCATAAGCCAGTTAGGTGTGTTGCAGTATACATAGGGGGAGAGAGCAGCGTGACACAGAGATGAACTCATTAGTACGCTGCTTCTCCTTTCACTGTCCAGTCACAGAGTGGAGTAGAGAAAGACATTGCAGCAGAGAAAGATCAGCATTGTGGTAATAAATATTATTGTAAATTTTTTAGTGTGCATTACCACAACACAAAAGTGTGATTGGGAGCTGAAAGCCAAAGGATCACCATGACAATCAAAAAACTAGTATTTCCACAATGAGAGGTCAGCAGCGGTGGCCTCCATATTTTTTTCACAACTGGAGTTACGGGTTAAAAGTTAACATCCCCTGAGATGCCTTCTCTACGGAGTTGTATAAAGTACTCGAAACCCATACTTGAGTAAAAGTACAAGTGCTCGATCAAAAAGTGACTTGAGTAGAAGTACTAAAGTATTCAACATTTTTTGTACTTAAGTATTGCAAGTAGTTTTTTTTTTTTCAATTTTGATACTCAAGTACTGAAAGTAAAAGTACAAGTACTGTGTTATGTAGTTATTAAAGAAAGAAGTCAAAAGTTTGAACATCATATTGTTTTTTATTATTTCAAATGCAGCTTTTATTTATACATACAGTAGCATTTATTTTCGTATGCGCTGATAATACACACGTTTTGAGCTTCATGAAACCTGCCATCTACTGTTCTGGCAGTGGTCATTTTTATAATAGTAACGAGTAACTATGCAGCACAAAAAAAAAAATATCGGAGTAGAAGTATTGAAGTCATCGAAAAAATGTAGTGAAGTAAAAGTGGAAGTAGGAGAAAAAAATTCTACTCTAGGAAAGTACAGATACCGCCTTTCAGTACTTAAGTACAGTAGTGAAGTAGTTCTACTTAGTTACTATACATCTCTGCTTCTCTATTATCCCCAGAGGAGAGGCGAGCAGGGCTGAGCATGATCAGCTGTTAGTATCCGGAACAAGAGTCAGTTTATCTAATATTGGAACTTTCACTTTTAAAGGAGCCTTTTTTGTTGCACTCACTGTGAACTTTGAGCTTTTTTATCATATGCATTTAGCACCTCATTATATCCATCATTAATTTGTTGGCACCAAGCTGATGGGAACCTGCAATTATTCCACCCATTACTGGCATTCCAGAACATTTACTTATAATATTGTATTTGTTCATCTGAGATTTTTAACCATTTTAAGACCGGAAGGATTTGCCCCCTTAATAACCAGGCCCTATTTTGCGATTCGGCACTGCGTTATTTAACAGACAATTGCGCGGTCGTGCGAAGCTGTACCCAAACGAAATTTACGTCCTTTTTT
This sequence comes from Pelophylax lessonae, assembly GCF_965119305.1. Lineage (NCBI taxonomy): Eukaryota > Metazoa > Chordata > Amphibia > Anura > Ranidae > Pelophylax > Pelophylax lessonae. The sequence goes on along the minus strand of NC_138779.1, from coordinate 187,148,087 downwards.
TCCCACAAATAGAGCTTTCTTTTGGTAGTAATTGATCACCTCTACGATTTTTATTTTTTGCACTATAAACAAAAAAAAGAGCGACAATTTTGAAAAAAAAAAAAAAACAATATTTTTCACTTTCTGCTAAATAACATTCCCAAAAAAAATTAAAAATCTAAATTTTTTAACATTTTAGGCCAATTTGTTTTCTGCTACATATTTTTTGGTATAAAAAAACAGCAATAACCGTATTTTGATTGGTTTGCACAAAAGTTATCGTGTCTACTAACTACGGGAAAGATTTATGTCATTTTTATTGTTTTTTTTTTTTTTGTACTAGTAATGGCGGCGATCTGCGTCTTTTAGCGGGACTGCGACATTGTGGCGGACAGATCGGACCACTAACTGACATTTTTGATGCTTTTGGGGGTACCAGTGACATTACTACAGTAATCAGTGCTAACAATATGCACTGTTACTGTAATAATGACACTGGCAGTGAAGGGGTTAACAGTATAGGTGATCAAGGGGTTAAATGTGACCCTAGGGGAGTGGTTCTAACTGTGGGGGGGCGTGGCTTCTGAAATAACCACAGAGACATGTGATCCTATACAGGGAGTGCAGAATTATTAGGCAAATGAGTATTTTTGAGGATTCATTTTATTATTGAACAACAACCATGTTCTCAATGAACCCAAAAAACTCATTAATATCAAAGCTGACTATTTTTGGAAGTAGTTTTTAGTTTGTTTTTAGTTTTAGCTATTTTAGGGGGATATCTGTGTGTGCAGGTGACTATTACTGTGTATAATTATTAGGCAACTTAACAAAAATCATATACAGTATACCCATTTCAATTATTTATTTTTACCAGTGAAACCAATATAACATCTCAACATTCACAAATATACATTTCTGACATTCAAAAACAAAACAAAAACAAATCAGTGACCAATATAGCCACCTTTCTTTGCAAGGACACTCAAAAGCCTGCCATCCATGGATTCTGTCAGTGCTTTGATCTGTTCACCATCAACATTGCGTGCAGCAGCAACCACAGCCTCCCAGACACTGTTCAGAGAGGTGTACTGTTTTCCCTCCTTGTAAATCTCACATTTGATGATGGACCACAGGTTCTCAATGGGGTTCAGATCAGGTGAACAAGGAGGCCATGTCATTAGCTTTTCTTCTTTTATACCCTTTCTTGCCAGCCACGCTGTGGAGTACTTGGACGCGTGTGATGTTTTTCTTGAAGGATGCAGACTTCTTCCTGTACCACTGCTTGAAGAAGGTGTCTTCCAGAAACTGGCAGTAGGACTGGGAGTTGAGCTTGACTCCATCCTCAACCCGAAAAGGCCCCACAAGCTCATCTTTGATGATACCAGCCCAAACCAGTACTCCACCTCTACCTTGCTGGCATCTGAGTCGGACTGGAGCTCTCTGCCCTTTACCAATCCAGCCACGGGCCCATCCATCTGGCCCATCAAGACTCACTCTCATTTCATCAGTCCATAAAACCTTTGAAAAATCAGTCTTGAGATATTTCTTGGCCCAGTCTTGACGTTTCAGCTTGTGTGTCTTGTTCAGTGGTGGTCGTCTTTCAGCCTTTCTTACCTTGGCCATGCCCCTGAGTATTGCACACCTTGTGCTTTTGGGCACTCCAGTGATGTTGCAGATCTGAAATATGGCCAAACTGGTGGCAAGTGGCATCTTGGCAGCTGCACGCTTGACTTTTCTCAGTTCATGGGCTGTTATTTTGCGCCTTGGTTTTTCCACACGCTTCTTGCTACCCTGTTGACTATTTTGAATGAAATGCTTGATTGTTCGATGATCACGCTTCAGAAGCTTTGCAATTTTAAGAGTGCTGCATCCCTCTGCAAGATATCTCACTATTTTTGACTTTTCTGAGCCTGTCAAGTCCTTCTTTTGACCCATTTTGCCCAAGGAAAGGAAGTTGCCTAATAATTATGCACACCTGATATAGGGTGTTGATGTCATTAGACCACACCCCTTCTCATTACAGAGATGCACATCACCTAATATGCTTAATTGGTAGTAGGCTTTCGAGCCTATACAGCTTGGAGTAAGACAACATGCATAAAGAGGATGATGTGGTCAAAATACTCATTTGCCTAATAATTCTGCACTCCCTGTATAGATGGATCACATGAGCTCTGTGATCATTTCAGGGAGAAGGACGATCGACTGTGTTTACAACAACCGACCGCCCTTCTTTCTCTGCGGGGAGCGATTGCGGGTGTCAGGTGGCAATCGGAGCCGTCTGACATGTGCATCGGCTTCCCTGCTAAGGATCGGGGGCAGGAGCGCGCCACCGGTGGCGCGCGCTCTCCCCCTAGCTCCTCCTAGGCGAGCGACGTAGATCTATGTCGTTTTACCTGTACAAGCCAGCCTGCCTCAGTAAATATACTGTAAGCGGTCCGGAAATGGTTAAGAAGAACTTTTTGCCACCATGGTTGGATACATTTATATCCATCTCTATTTTTAGTCTCCTGAACCACCCGTTCTTTCCACCCCCATCTCAAGCACTCCAGGGGTCCATGCAGGGTAACTACAAACTTACAGTATCTAAATTCAATTTGTTAATGTAATTATATGGTAATTGCCGGTTGGAGCTCCCCTGTGTGGATATCATTCTGGCGTCCCAACGTTATGATAAAGTGTTTTTTGTTTTATGTTTTTGTCTTTGTGGTGTTTGTGGTCCAGCGAGCCTTACACACCATTATGAGTTTATATCTCATCCGGGTCCATTGTGGATGAGATTGATACAAGCATTAGAAAGGTTGTGAATTTTTTGAAGAGATTAAACAGAGAAAAGTATACATTAATCAATTATAATTCATATCTCCATTTTTTTTTATCTCCTGTGCTTTCACAGGAATATTTTTTGCCTTCAGTTTTTCAGGCTATGTTGACAAGCACCTCACTGGTCTAGGCAGGTTTATATTTATTGTAAAATTTGCATATTTTTGGAATAAATAAAAATGATCGAACAGGACACAATGGGATCTATTTATAAAACATTCCCTGTACGAATGCCAGAAGCATTTGTGCAAGTTGAATGAAATGTCCTATGTCTAAGAGATTAACGCATGTATAGCCGGTTCCCTCTAGTGGCCAAAATGTGATATATGTTTCATATTTGCAAAGCTTAAATAAGATTTTTATGATCGTGTTTACATACACTTAAAGCGGTAGTATACTCCGCCATTAAACTTCTACCTACAGGTAAGCCTATGATAAGCCTTAACTGTAGGTAAAATGAATATCTCCTAAACCTGCATGGTTTAGGAGATATTAATAGGGAAAAATAAGCCGCGCTCGGGTCACAGTCAGGATTAATGAACAATAATTGAATAATAAGGCAGCCAGTACAAAAAAACAACTAAGGCAGTAAGGATATAAATACAAGTACAGCGCCAATCATGTATATAGGACAAAACACTGTAAAGTAAGAGTCCAAAAAAATACACAGATGATGATCCTCAATGAAAAGATGTGAGAGTCCAGCCACCAAAGATGGAGTCAATTAAATGGAAGACATCATCACCACGTGCAACAGATTATAGATGTCAGCTTACCGGAACCCTAGACCCCCTGTTACAGTGGGTCACATGAGCAGGTGGTAAATGAATCCGGGAAGGAGGTCCTCTATAGTGCTGAAACCAATCCTAAGATGGTCAATCCAAGGAGGGCACGCTTCCAGTATCCCAAATAAACCCGTGCAGTAGGTGAAATACTTCAAAATCAAGAGGAAGACTCCAATGGCATAGTAATCTACTCAGCTTTATTCATTAAAAATATATAAATGGCAACTCACATTTGTAGACAAATCAATGCGCATAAAGTGAAAAACCAGGAACAGGCGTGAAGACAAGCGGACGTGCCTGATGTTTCGTCCTCCCTAGGACATTCTCAAAGGCAGTGTCCGCCGCCGTCCTCACGCTATTTATAATAACAGGCCTTGTAAGTGATCGCTGGGGTCCCGGAAGTCCGGAGCCACCGGAAGTACGTCCACCGGAAGTGATGTCATCGGCGGAGATACATCACTTCCGGTCCACGATCTCACTGCAGGAGAGCTTGCGTTTCACCGCTGCTCAGTGCCAGAGACCCAGGAAGTGAACTCCCCTCTAGAGGTCACCCAATAGGAAACATCCAATCAGGTTAATCCTACATCCAGCGGACTATTAACTCCAAGGCATCTATCAACAACCGGGACGCCCACAATAAAGAACAACACAGCGATCTCATGGAAAAAGGGAAAAACAAAGTTAACCCATTACGGGCAATTATAACTAAGTGATCCATAAATAGTTAATTATATGATTCTGATCACATAAAAAAACATATACACCTTCAGGGGAAACTGAAAAAAATCCCAAGGCGGAACATATATAATACAATGCAGCTGCCATGATTATATCATACACAATTATATCATACTTATAACAGACAAATAAATATGACATATATAAAACTTGTGTTACCGCAACCTCATATTACTAAAAATTATACTAAGCTTAAACAATAGTCCATTAATTGATAAAAGCATTGTTTAAAAAAGATTAATAAATATGCAGATAGTAATTCTCCAGTATTGAATAAAAGGTTAAAAATGCTAAAAAGCTAAAAAAGGGGAGGAAAAAACCCTTTTATCAGTATAGGAGCACCAGGGAGGTAGACTGGCATGCATTACTGTCACCCGTTATTGATAAAACAGTTGACATCCCAGTCTACATTCAAACCATGAGGCGTATAACATTTCATGTCAAATATCCAACGGGTCTCCTTACTTGAAATTTCTTGTTTCACATTGCTCCCCCTCCAATTTGCTGTAAATTTATCGATACCTATAATGGATGTCCCTGTGGCTTTTTATTCTGACATTCCAGATAATGTCGGGTGACACTATGCTTGGGGAATCCGTGCCGGATATTCCCCAGATGCTCGTTAACTCTTATTTGCATAGTTCTAATTGTCCTCCCGATATACTGAAAGCCACAGGGACATTCCAAAAGGTAAACCACATTTTTGGTGGAGCATGTGATAAAGAAGCCTATAGTATAGACTTTTTTAGTAACATTAGACTGGAAAGATATCACTTTCCTGTCTTTAATGGCATTAGCCTTACATACAACACACTTGCAGCATGGGAAAAACCCCTTAATCTGAGGAAAAAAAGCAGATTTAAGAGGTCGATCAACCACATTCGGCGCTACCTGAAGCCTCAAAGGGGGGACTCCACGATAGATGACCTTTGGTTGATCTCCTAACACTGGAGCCAGAACTCTATCATTCTGGAGTACTTTCCAATGCCTAGAGATGATATTCTTCAGGTCCCGATATTGTTGGGTGTAGGTTGTTATAAACGGAACCCCAACTTTCCCGTCAAAGGCATTACCTTTTGGGGTATCCGTGAGCATTGAAGCCCTATCCCTATCAGCTACCTCATTGATGACCCTATTCAGATCCACCTCAGCATATCCCTTATCCAAAAAACGCCCCTTAAGGACACTGGCCTGCTGAAAGTAGTCTGCCACGTGAGAACAGTTCCTTCTTACTCGTAGGAACTGACTCTTAGGTACGGAGTTTAGCCAGGAGGGATGATGAAAACTATCCCTCCCAATAAACCCGTTCCTATCCGTGGTTTTAAAGAAAGTTGTGGTCACCAACGAGTCCCCACTGACCTTAATATCCAAATTCAAAAAGTGGATATTACTTTCACTGGCTTCGTGTTGTAACTTAATGCCCAAGTCATTGTCATTTAATCCCCGGAAGAAAACGTCAAGTGAGTCCATCGTGCCATTCCAGACAACTATGACATCATCAATATAACGCTTCCAGAGGACCAACTCCGGGCTTTGATCATTTAAAACGAAGTCCTCCTCCCACTTCGCCATGAACAGGTTGGCCATGCTAGGTGCAAATTTGGCACCCATGGCCACCCATTTTGTCTGCAGGAAGTACGAGCCCCCAAACCAAAAATAGTTGTGGGTCATGGCGAAGGAGAGGAGACTAAGTACCCACGTTCTTTGTGCTGGAATCAAAAATTGATCCCGCTGCAAGAATGACTCAACAGCCTTCAGGCCGTCGGAATGTAAGATTATGGTGTACAGGGAGGTCACGTCTGCCGTGGCCAGAACATAACCCTCCCTCCACTCCACCTCCCCCAACAACCTCAGAACCTGAGTAGAATCACGCAAGAACGTGGGCGTACCAACTACCAGCGGCTGCAGATAGGCATCAATGTACTTCCCTATTCGGGAGGTCACCGAATCTATGCCGCTGATAATTGGGCGACCCGGAGGATGAACAGGGTCCTTGTGAATTTTTGGAAGGTAATACATTACGGGTACTCTTGGGGCAGCAGGGACCAAATACGCCTTCTCTTTCTTATTAAGAATTTTATCAACAAAGCCCTGATTCACCAAAGTAGTTAGTTCAACCTTATATTTACGGGTTGGGTTACCCCTCAAAGGGAGATAGGTCTCTCTATCCGAAAGGATTCTGGACATCTTCTCCAGATAGGCAGATTTGGCACAAAATCGATATTTTTTTTTGTGCCCGTCCGCTTCTACACCTTCACCTGAAAAGGAATTGGATAGTTAGGTTTTTTTTTTTTTTATTTACTCACCTTGTAATTGAAGATCGAAGATACTCACCTAGTCTTCACTTCCTCCCTCTGTGCCGCGGCTCCGTCGTCACTTCCGGGCTTGCACTGATTCCTGGGAGCTGAACGTCATCGCTCCCAGGAATCAATGCGACGGCACCGGCCCCGCTCGTCACTTCCGAGCGACGCCGCATTCCCCTGCTAAACAGCTTCTGGGCATGAGCAATTTATTGCAACCTGACTCCTCCTCCTCCCTCCCTAATTAGATTAAAAAATGTTTTCTTATTTTTTTTGTTTCTGAAACTTTCGTGCTGCAAGGCAGCTATTCCTTCTTGCTCTCCTAGGCAAGAATAAAATTGCTCTTACAGGGCACTCTGGGGGCACAGATGTGCCACAGGGTTTAGAGAGGCACCAGAGACTTGCGGCACAAGTATGTAGTTGATGCAGGTATGAAGTCCGACATCTCATGGTGTCTGCACATGTGCGGGAAACCTACCGGGTATGTCCAGATGTGCCAGAGGCATAACTAGAACCTTCAGGGCCCCGGTATAAGAAACCATAAAGGGCCCCCCGGACCCCTGGTCGGGGCCCTTCCCTTCAAGCCTGGGGCTCTAGGCCTGAATAACAAATTGAATGCAGGTTTATATAGCAGTTTTTGTAAATAAAAATAATTTATCAAGTTTTATCAATATTGAACTATTGCTGAATTTATAATAATTTGTATTTTAACTAACAGATCCAGTTTCAAAGCCTGTGATCAAAGTATCTGACCCTGAGCCACAGGAAGATGACACAATCACCCTCACATGTGCCTCTTCTAACGCTGAGAGAATAATATGGAGTAAAGGTGGTGGCCGTCTGCCATCTGGTGCTGTATTATTATCAAATAATAAGACCATTACTTTCTCCAGGACCAATCGTTCAGACTCAGGGGACTATCAGTGCACGGCTGAGAACATGGCCAGTAAGAAGATCAGCGATTTCTACACATTGGCCATAGCTTGTGAGTGCTAAGAATTGGTAATTAAGTACTTTCTCAGATGGTCATGGTTGAGTATTCTAAGGGTGATTATATATAAGCTGTGAGAGTAATAAATTCTGGGTTACTCAGTGATCAGAGGAGCAGTGAACATGAAAGAAAAGGCAAGCCTGAGGAAGCTCCTGTCCTATGAGTTTGTCTCCAGTTTGAGCAGTGGTCAGCCAGGACAATCCCAACTAGAATATCTGAACTAATGTAGCACTCACCGCAGAAAGGGCCGCTGAATTTAGAACATATTCTTTCCCAAAGAGTGCAGAGGCAGCCAGGCACACAGCAATGGTCCATTCACTCTGGCTTAGAAACTTATTTATGTATTATACTGCTGAATAAACTTGTAACAGGAAAGGGTTGTGGGGTTTGATGTACTCCAAAATGCTTAAAAGAGAAGTATGGACTTGGATCATACTTACCTGGGCGAATGCAACATTGGTCCAATGCTGCATCTGTCCTCTGCTGGCTCTACCACTGAGACCTGAGTGATCAAACACTGACGATCATTCGGTTCCAGGGCTTCCTGAGCATAGAGCTGGTTACTGTCTGCTCTCCTTCCCCCGAAGCACTGGGATTTGGAGGGGGGGGGGGTGGTAGCTGCCAGCTCAGGCTCTCAGCGACACATCGGTCCAGGCATGTGGACAGATCCCAACTTCGTTGTTGCAATCTTGCCCGAGCCTGGACTGGCTCTGTGACATCAGCCGACAGCAGATTTTAGCCCGCTGTCAGCTGAATACGGGTCACAGGAGTGCAGAACAAACTGCACTCCTGTGATCCTCCTTTAATACAGCTTGGGAAGGACACTTCTTGGTGACAAATTAACTAATACGGTCTGCAGATGCACAGCTGGGGACCATGCAGAAGTATATCACGAGTAGTTAAATACTTATTCAGTCTATTTGTGAAGACCATGCAGGAGTATGTAGCACACATAGTTAAAGACATGGACAGTGTATAGCTGCACAGCTGAAGACCATGCAGGTAGACTCTTCTGCCCTAAGTTCTAGAAGCTTCCTGTAGAGACAGGGCAAGCAAACAATCTCCCAGCCTGTGAAGCTCCCAACAGACCAAATTAAACAATTACTGCTGCTGTGTTTACAGAAGAAACCAAAAACAAATTTACCTAGCAACCTAACTAAAAGGGTGCTACACTAAGAAAAAATTTGAGGTTGAGAAAAAATGAGGATTTTATGTAGGCTTACCCTCTGTTAAGGCTGGGCATGGCCACGATTGCCACGGCCCAGTGGCAATGGCCTTGACATGGCACCAAATTAGACAAATTGGATGGCAATAGTAACAGTTGCCTCTTTTTCTTCCTTGATAGTCGCCATAAGTTGCCCTGTAGATATCTCATTCTCCTGGATTTGACCTATGACTCACCAGTGAGCAACATATTTTGTGCTACTCTCTAAGGACCTTCTATGGTCCTTCTGTTGTCTTCAACTAGTGACCTGCCCTGATTAAACCCACACTCACCAACACACTTTTAATGTAAAGGGAGCTTTATTTAAAACAAAACAATAAGAGCCGGTTCACATAGAGGCGACACGACTCCTTACTACTTCGGAGGCGACTTGTGCATTACAGTGCACCACGACTTCGGAGCAACTTGCAGGGACTTCACATAATGGAAGTCTATGCAAGTCGCTCCGAGGTCGCCCCGAAATAGTACAGGACCCTTTTTCTAAGTCGGAGCGACTTGTGTCGCTCCTATTAGAATGGGTCCTGTAGCGGTCAATGGACCGCGAGGGAGCGCGACTTGTCAGGCTGACAAGTCGCCTGACAAGTCGTGCTAGTGTGAATGGGCTCTGAACCCTGCAGGAAGCAATATTACAGCAGGGTATGCAACAGTAATTTCAAGCTCAAGTACAGTTATAAACTCAAATAACGAGTCAACTATATCGCCTAGCTATATTTTAAAGGTCTAGCTATGCCACTGGTCAAGGGGATCTTAAACACAGCCTGCTGGCATTGGGCTCTTGGGTCTCCTGTTGGATTGCTCTCTATATATGTGTTAATAATCCCAAGCTGGGGAGGAAGAATGCTGGTCAAGCGCTGCCTCCCAAAAGCCAGGCGAGAGCTCATGCCACACATACACAGGGCTCCCCTCTAAAGCCATTAACTGGATTTGAAGCCTTCTCCCTTTCCATACCTCTCAGTCCTCTCCATGGTTTGGGCTATCAGTGGGTTGTGGCTCTGCCCTGAATTGCTCTGCCACAAGAGATATTTGCAGCCAATCTCCCTTTTCTTTGGAGTCCAAATCAGCAGTCTTGCCATGATCTGCAGCTAAGTCCACTCTTCTTTAAAACAGGGCTCACAAAATTCTGCTCAGCTCACTGCAGCAATGTCCTCTATGCAGCACCTGTATAGCAGCACAGTAGTCCTAAAGGCAGCAGCGCAGCAGTCTGGACTGTCAAGTTCTCTCTGTACAGCAGTAGAGCCTAGCACCTTTCAATCGCCCTGTGTGTTACTCAGTATGGGCTCTTCTCCTCCTGCCAGATCTGAAGGGTTCTGTTAAAGTTTGAGCCCTGGCTTCTTATGGTCTTCCCCAAGATGGCCACCCCTCCATCTATGCTGGGGACACCTTCTCCCCAGTCCTAAAACCAATGGGCAGAGTGAGAGTCTCTCTCTTCTTGCAGCTCACCATACCTATCCACCAGTAGAAGACATGGAGCGGGCTGAGGTGTGGTAGGAGTGCATAGGGACATGTGGCTCCCACTACTTAAAAAGTTGCTGCTGGGCTACACTTATGTTGGAATGGTCTGCTGCAAGTGCCAGAGACGTGCAGATCCCACCCCATAAAAGGCTTCCAGCCAGGTTACAAATACAGTATGTTTGCCACCCTGACTAGCAAGCTTAGCACTGCTACTTAAATGTACTGTATATAAAGTAATTTGTGGCAATAAAGGGAACGTGAAGTGTTTTTTTGCATATTTTCTTAGTTTATAATTATTATTTTATAGTCAGGACTAAAAAAATATCTTGTCTTTTAATTCTCTAATTCTATAACAGATGGTCCGCAAAATGTGAACATCTTAGGCTCCTCCCAGGTGACCATTGGTTCTGTCATGTCATTGGTATGTGTTGCGGAATCTTTTCCCACCCCCATTTACAGCTGGCAATTAAATGGAAGGAACCTCACACCCCATCACAATTACACACTCCTCATTGAGCAGATCACCTCAATGAATGAAGGAAATTACACATGTGAAGTGAAGAACTTGATAACAAAGCGCTCTGCCAGTGCCTTAATGTTTATCACTGTGACAGGTAAGTTCTAGGATATTCAGTTCACTAAGAGATACCACTTGCTATTTGCCATAAGACACATTAGGTGGCTGAATCCCTAAGTTATAAATGCTATTGTTTTACAAATAATAACTACCAATCATCAACTATGGACAATTGCCTCTGCGCTTTGTCGAAAACAGAAAACATAGATGCCAACTGTCCCGGATTTGCCGGGACAGCCTTGCAACATAGTCCTCTGTCTCACGAATGCTGTGTCTATGTCACAGGACATTTTGAATATTCAGTATGAACAGTCTGTCTCTACACAGTTTTAACTAGAACTCATGACAGGATCACCAGGTGAAAATTAAAGGAATAAGCCAGAAAAAGAAAACTAATGCACCTACCATAAGAACTAATAATGCAGCCTGGCCATCTTGTGCCCAAATGAGAAAAGGTCCAGGAAGATGCGTCATTGCGCTTTCCGTCCTCATCAGGAACCCTTCCCTTACCACTAGTACTGTCCCTAACGGATGGGGTACATATCACTACGCCATCAACTCTCATTAAGTGCGGCAAGCCTGGGAGCCATGGCCTTAACTAGGCTCTGCCTGATCCAAAATGGCTGCCAGAGTCACATGGGGTGGCATCACCCAACAAGACAGCTTCCCCAGTGACCCAGGAAACCATTGAGGAACCATGTTCCTCTTGACCTCCTCTCCAGCTGCAATGCCACTAGAGAAGAGCGCCATCTGCGGCGGAGAAAGTAGACTGCACCTGCCTGCATACATATTTACATATACCTTAAATATGCAATAGTAAATCCTAAAGTTCAGCTGTAACGGGAAGCAGTGCAGGGTCTGACCATGCAGGAAAAAGCAAAACATTCCATTTAATGCCTGCCAGTACAACTACTTATACATACATAGGCAAATGCATACAGTATCTCACAAAAGTGAGTACCTCCCTCCCCGGTGTCCCATGACTCGTTAGCAGGGGAGGACTGGGCCAGGGGGCAGGGGGGCAATTGTCCCCCGGGCTGCTCTGATGCCCCGTAAAAAGGCTTCACTGCTTCTGCCACAGACATGTCTAAAGGATTCCTGGTAAAGTCCCTTCCACTGACCTACTGAGTGCGGTTTGAAGACTAGGACAGAGCGCAGGTCTACCCCCAGCATCAATGGTGTAAACTGTGTCCGAGCAGAGGCCGGTTCCATGCCCCACTGGAGAATCTTCTCCCCCGGCCAGCCTTGACCCAGCTGTCCCAGCTCCCCCCAACCGCCCCCTGCTGGCCAGGTCGGGGACTCGGTTTCAGCTGGTAAGTAGAGAGTATTTGGAGCAGGGCTTCAGCTTGGAATGGGGGTCCGGAGGAGGATGGGAAGAAGGAGAGTGGGTGGGGGGCCGAGTCGCTGCACCATAGGCCTCTGGTTTGTACTTGCCCCCTGGGCCGAAAGTTGCCAGTCTGCCCCTGCTCATTAGTGTTACAAGGTCTCAGGTTTTAATGGGGAGCAGGTGTGTTAAATTTGGTGTTATTGCTCTCACTCTCTCATACTGGTCACTGGAAGTTCAACATGGCACCTCATGACAAAGAACTCTGAGGATCTGAAAAAAAGAATTGTTGCTCTACATAAAGATGGCCTAGGCTATACAAAAAAAGATTGCCAAGACCCTGAAACTGAGCTGCATCATGGTGGCCAAGACCATACAGAGGTTTAACAGGACAGGTTCCAATCAGAACAGGCCTTGCTATGGGTGACCAAAGAGGTTGAGTGCACGTGCTCAGCGTCATCTCCAGATGTTGTCTTAGGGAAATAGACGTATGAGTGCTGCCAGCATTGTTGCAGAGGTTGAAGGGGTGGGGGGTCAGCCTGTCAGTGCTCAGACCATACGCCGCACACTGCATCAAATTGGTCTGCATGGCTGTCATCCCAGAAGGAAGCCTCTTCTAAAGTTGATGCACAAGAAAGCCCACAAACAGTTGCTGAAGACAAGCAGACTAAGGACATGGGTTACTGGAACCATGTCCTGTGGTCTGATGAGACCAAGATAAATGTATTTGGTTCAGATGGTGTCAAGCGTGTGTGGTGGAAACCAGCTGAGGAGTGCAAAGACAAATGTGTCTTGCCTACAGTCAAGCATGGTGGTGGGAGTGTTATGGTCTGGGGCTACATGGTCTCTGATGTGGGGGGGCTCTGTGTGAGGGGGGCTGTCTGATGTGGGGGGCTGTCTCTGATGTGGGGGGCTCTGTGTGGGGGGGGGCTCTGATGTAAGGGGGCTCTGTGTGCGGGGGTTTCTTCAGTGTTGTCACATGAAAAGATATAATAAAATATTTACAAGAATGTGAGGGGTGTACTCACTTTTGTGAGATACTGTATATTTTAAAGAGCTGTAAGGTCAGACGCTTTTTTATCTTTATGCATTATATGATTAAGATAAAAAAAACTTCTGTGTGAAGCAGCCCCCCTCGGCCCCCCTAGCACTTACCTGAGGTCCCTCTCTGTCCAGCGATGTCCACGAGTGTCTCAGTAATCCAAGATTCTCCCTTAGTGACACTTTTGGGGACCAGTGACACTAATACAGTAATCAGTGCTAAAAATATGAACTGCCATTGTACTAATGACACTGGCAGGGAAGGAGTTAACATCAGGGGCGATCAAAGGGTTAAATGTGTTCCTAAGGAGTGCTTGCTAACTGTGTGGGGGAAGTGCTTGTACTCTAAGAAGACAGAGATCCATGTTCCTGCTTATCTTGTTTACATAGGCAGACCACTGTTCTGTCTGTCTTGGGAACAATCGGCAGGTCTCAGCGGACATCGGGTCAGCTAAGCACACCCTCATGCGGCATGCCTGCATGTCTGAGCTAAAGGCAGATGGATTCCAGGAAGTAAATTCTACATTAATCATCTGCCCTTATGGTCTGGGGCTACATGAGTGCTGCCGGAACTGGGGAGCTACAGTTAATTGAGGCATCCATTAAATGCCAACATGTACTGTGACATACTGAAGCAGAGCATGATCCCCTCCCTTCGGAGCCTGGGCCACAGGCAGGGCCGGCCTTAGGGGTGTGCGAGCCGTGCGGCCGCACAGGGCGCCATGGGCAACAAGGGCGCCGTGCGGCCATCACAGCTCGCAGAAGATCAGGCACAGCGGGAGGTAAGCGGCGACCGTGGCCTGGACAGGGTTAACACAGGCCGCGGCCGCCGCTAACCTCCCACTGTGCCTCGGTCACCTCACCTACTGCTGCTGATAGTCTGAGGCGAGCTGTGTATCACACACAGCTCAGCCTCCGATCCACCATGGTGACAGATTCCCTCCTCCCTGCAGGGATCGTCAGCTCCTCCTTGCCCCACCCTCCTCCTCCTACCCCACCCACACTCCCCGGGGATGTGTGGGCGGGAAGTTTAAAGAAAAAAAAAAGCTGCAGAGTGCAGACAGCATGAGGTAAGTGAGGTCTCTGATGTGGGGGGGCTCTGTGTGAAGGGGGCTGTCTGATGTGGGGGGCTGTCTCTGATGTGGGGGGCTCTGTGTGGGGGGGGGGCTCTGATGTAAGGGGGCTCTGTGTGCGGGGGTCTCTGATGTAAGGGGGGCTCTTTGTGTGGGGTCTCTGATGTGAGGGGGGCTCTGTGTGGGGGTCTCTAATGTTAGGTGGGGCTTTGTGTGGGGGGTCTCTGATGTAAGGGGGGCTGTGTGTGGGGGGTCTCTGATGTAAGGGGGGCTTTGTGTGGGGGGTCTCTGATGTAAGGGGGGCTCTGTGTGGGGGGTCTCTAATGTTAGGGGGGCTTTGTGTGGGGGGTCTCTGATGTAAGGGGGGCTTTGTGTGGGGGTCTCTGATGTAAGGGGGCTCTGTGTGTGGGGTCTCTGATGTGAGGGGGGCTTTGTGTGGGGGGTCTCTGATGTGAGGGGGGCTTTGTGTGGGGGGTCTCTGATGTCAGGGGGGCTTGGTGTGGGGGGTCGCTGATGTAAGAGGGGCTCTGTGTGGGGGTTCTCTGATGTGGGGGTCTCTGATGTAAGGGGGCTTTGTGTGGGGGTCTCTGATGTGAGGGGGGATTTGTGTGGGGGGGTCTCTGATGTGAGGGGGGCCCTGTGTGGGGGGGACTCGGATGTTAGGGGGGCTTTGTGTGGGGGTTCTCTGATGTGGGGGTCTCTGATGTAAGGGGGCTTTGTGTGGGGGTCTCTGATGTGAGGGGGGATTTGTGTGGGGGGTCTCTGATGTGAGGGGGGCTCTGTGTGGGGGGGACTCGGATGTTAGGGGGCTTTGTGTGGGGGATCTCTGATGTTAGGGGGGCTTTGTGTGGGGGGTCTCTGATGTGTGGGGGGGTCTCTGATGTAAGGGGGGCTTTGTGTGGGGGGTCTCTGGTGTGAGGGGGGACTCGGATGTTAGGGGGGCTTTGTGTGGGGAGATCTCTGATGTTAGGGGGGCTTTGTTTGGGGGGTCTCTGATGTGTGGGGGGTCTCTGATGTAAGGGGGGCTTTGTGTGGGGGGTCTCTGATGAAAGGGGGCTCTGTGTGGGGGGTCTCTGATGTGAGGGGGTTTTGTGTGGGGGGTCTCTGATGTGAGGGGGGATTTGTGTGGGGGGTCTCTGATGTAAGGGGGCTCTGTGTGTGGGGTCACTGATGTGAGGGGGGCTTTGTGTGGGGGGTCTCTGATGTGAGGGGGGCTCTGTGTCGGGGGTCTCTGATGTGAGGGGGGCTCTGTGTGGGGGTCTCTGATGTGAGGGGGGCTTTGTGTGGGGGTCTCTGATGTGAGGTGGGTCTCTGATGTGAGGGGGGCTTTGTGTGGGGGGTCTCTGATGTGAGGGGGGCTCTGTGTGGGGGTCTCTGGTGTGAGGTGGGTCTCTGATGTGAGGGGGGATCTGTGTGGGGGCTCTCTGATGTAGGGGGGCTCTAAATTAAGGGGGACTTTGTGTGGGGGGTCTCTGATGTGTGGGGGGTCTCTGATGTAAGGGGGGCTAAGTTATTAGTGATCATAAAAAAGAAAAGTCAAATAAAGTGCAAAAAAGGTGCAAGAAATTGCGCGCGTGGGGGCGCCACAGGATTAGCTCGCACAGGGCGCCTGAACACCTAAGGCCGGCCCTGGCCACAGGGAAGTATTCCAACATGAGAACGACCCCAAACACACCTCCAAGATGACCACTGCCTTACTAAAGAAGCTGAAGGTAAAGGTGATGGACTGGCCAAGTATGTCTCCAGACCTAAACCCTATTGAGCATCTGTGGGGCATCCTCAAACGGAAGGTGGAGGAGCGCAAGGTCTCTAACATCCACCAGCTCTGTGATGTCATCATGGAGGAGTGGAAGAGGACTCCAGTGGCAACCTGTGAAGCTCTGGTGAACGCCATGCCCAAGAAGGGTACGGCAGCACTGGAAAATAATGGTGGCCAAACACAATATTGACACTTTGGGCCCAGTTTAGACACCTCCACTTAGGGGTGTACTCACTTTTGTTGCCAGCGGTTTAGACAATAATGGCTGTGTGTTGAGTTATTTTGAGGGGACAGCAAATTTACACTGTTATACAAGCTGTACACTCACTACTTTACATTGTAGCAAAGTGTCATTTCTTCAGTGTTGTCACATGAAAAGATATAATAAAATATTTACAAGAATGTGAGGGGTGTACTCACCTTTGTGAGATACTGTATATTTTAAAGAGCTGTAAGGTCAGACGCTTTTTTATCTTTATGCATTATATGATTAAGATAAAAAAAACTTCTGTGTGAAGCAGCCCCCCTCGGCCCCCCTAACACTTACCTGAGGTCCCTCTCTGTCCAGCGATGTCCACGAGTGTCTCAGTAATCCAAGATTCTCCCTTAGTGACACTTTTGGGGACCAGTGACACTAATACAGTAATCAGTGCTAAAAATATGAACTGCCATTGTACTAATGACACTGGCAGGGAAGGAGTTAACATCAGGGGCGATCAAAGGGTTAAATGTGTTCCTAGGGAGTGCTTGCTAACTGTGTGGGGGAAGTGCTTGTACTCTAAGAAGACAGAGATCCATGTTCCTGCTTATCTTGTTTACATAGGCAGACCGCTGTTCTGTCTGTCTTGGGAACAATCGGCAGGTCTCAGCGGACATCGGGTCAGCTAAGCACACCCTCATGCGGCATGCCTGCATGTCTGAGCTAAAGGCAGATGGATTCCAGGAAGTAAATTCTACATTAATCATCTGCCCTTATTCAAGATAGCCATGGCCAGAAATTCTAGAGAGTGTTTTTCTAAGTGAATTCTCAGCAAAATAAACCATAGAGCCAAGGATGGATGGATGAGTTGGCTTTGAATATTAAAAATCAATTAAAAAGCACTTTTTGGTTTGTGGCGCTCAGATTCAGTGTAGTTCCGTTTTAAAAATATCAGAAAGGTAAGAAAGTGGGGTTTTCTCGAATTTGACTGCAAAAGTGGAAATACATTCTTTTTGTATACCCTAAATAGTATTTTCAGATCAGATATGCATATAGTATTTCATTTGCTATGTAAACAACAATTGTATGATTTGACACCAATAATCTGTTCCCTTCTAGAATCTGGTTTTAAAATGGAAGCATTTGTTGGCATCATCAGTGGCGCAGTGTTGGGCTTTGTGTTTCTCATTATTGTGGTTGTCATGATGTGCAAAAGATTTTCCTCTCCAGCAAAGAAGGAGGATACAAGTAGGTACATTGCATTGTGCTACAACTGAGCCTAAAGAGAACCTGTACTTTGCAAGACAACAGCCTCACATAAATGGGACCTATGTATATATATATATATATATATATATATATATATATATATATATATATATATATATATATATATATATATATTTTGGGGTTTTTTTTTTTTTTTTTTTTTTGTTTTTTAAATCAATTGTAAAGCCTGATGGTTTTTTACCTTCATGCATCCTATGTTGTTGCAGCCCACAGCGGATGCTGCCTTTAATTTAAGCCTTTAGTGTCACTTTAAGTGTAAAAACCTTAAAGAGGAAGTAAACTCTTCCTTTTTTTTCCCCTGCAAAGTAAACACATAATGTGCTAGTATGCATTGCATAATGTGCTAGTATGCATTGACACTTACCTGCAACGAAGCCCGCGTTGTCCCCACTGCCGGCTGCATCCATCTTCGCCCATCTTCCTTCCGGGTCTGCAGACTCTGGCTGTATTACTGGCCGGAGCCACGTGATGTCGCGTGATTGGCTCTGCCCTCTACAGGGAACACAAATCAGAAAGAGTTTAAAACGCCCCTCCCCTCCCTTGTATCTCAGTTGTTTTGTGTTTTCAGAACCTCCAGGAGACACCATTACAGCAATCAGTACTAAAAAATGCACTGTCACTGTCCTAATGACACTGCAGAGAAGGGGTTAACATCAGGGGCTATCAAAGGGTTAAGTGTGCTCTTAGGGAGTGCTTTCCAGCTGTGTGGGGGATGGCCTAACTGGAAGAAGACAGAGACCTGTGTTTCTGCTTGGCATATTTGGCCATTTTCCTCTCTGACAGAACAGTTCTGCCTCTCCTCCAAACAATCAGCGGATCCTGGTGGACATCGCTCCTAGGGAGTGCTTTTTAACTGTGTAGGGGATGGCCTAACTGGAGGAAGACAGAGACCTGTGTTTCTGCTTGGCAGAAACACAAGATTTCCATTTTCCTCTCTGACAGAACAGCGGTCTGCCTTTTTTACATAGGCAGACCGCCGTTCTGCCTCTCCTCCAAAAAAAATCAGCATGTCTCGGCGGACCGGCTGATTCGCCACATCAGGAGAGGGTTACCAGCGGCACGTGCGCGCACTCCAGAGCGCGAGCCGGCGTACAGGTACGACGGTTCGTGCAGGAGGGCCGCCCTGCCACTGTATATCTGCGTAGGGCGGTCCCCAAGTGGTTAATAGCTCGCCAGTGATACTGTACAGGTCCCAAAAATGATGCCAGAAGATATTGCTTTGTTCTTTAAGTAACTGCAAATAAATACATATCTAATTAATTTCAGAGCAGGAAAAGGAACTTCAAACCTGCAAAGAATTCCCAGTGGAGGAGATATACGAAAATGGGGTAAGCAACTAGTTTGTTTGTAAGGATTCCGCAATAAAGATGGCCAGATCTGGGTGGCTATACATAGAAACTGAGACTAGACTATATATATAGTGAAGTAAATTAAATGATAATAAAACAAAATCCACACACCAAACAGGAAACAAGAAAACATTAAGTAGATACAAATGAACTACAACCATATAATCAAAAATGCTTAACTAAATAACAGGAAGCCTAACAAACTAATTACTGTATGTACAATATATACAAGATGAGGAACACAAGGAAATACTGGCACAAAGTGTAATGGAAGAGTTGGGCCTATATACCCACCCAGCAGCCAGCATTAGGTGGACTGGAGACTGATTATTGGAGACTGCTGGGGGACACCTGCTGGTGGACATTGGAACTTCAACCTTCCACTCTGGGGAGCACAGTGCCACCAGCAGGTAATTCAGGTCCTGACATTGTTGCTGGTAATAGTAATGGGAGTCGTAGGTTTAGGACTGTAAAACAAATGTATAACTGAAAATGCATTGGGTAGGATCGACTATGTTTTTGCTTGCTTTATATTAAAAAATAAAATTGCATTATAAAAGTTTGTACTTTCAGTATAATTCCTTTTTACTAATGTTAACCACTTTAATACAGGGCACTTCCCTCCCTTCCCGCCCAGGCCAATTTTCCCCTTTTAGCGCTGTTGCATTTTGAATGACAATTGCGCGGTCATGCAACACTGTACCTTCACCAAATTTATGTCATTTTCCCCCCACAAATAGAGCTTTCTTTTGGTGGTATTTGATCACCTCTGCGATTTTTACTTTTTGCTAAACAAATAAAAAAAGACCGAAAAGTTTAAAAAAAAAAAATAAAATTTTGTTTATGTTATACAATTTTGTAAATAAATAATTTTTTTCCTGCACTGATGAGCACTGATGAGACTGCACTGACAGGCACTGATGAGGAGGCACTGATGGGGTGGCACTGATGGGGTGGCACTGATGGGGTGGCACTGATAGGTGGCACTGATAGGCGGCACTGATATGCGGCACTGATAGGCACTGATATGTGGCACTGATAGGTAGCACAGATATGCAGCATTGGTGGGCACTGATAGGCGGCACTGCTGGGCACTGATAGGCGGCATTGATGGACACTGATAGGTGGCACTGACGGGCATTGATAGGTGGCACTGACGGGCACTAATGGGCACTGATAGGCGGCACTGGTGGGCACTGATGGGCACTGATGGGCGGCACTGATCGGCACTGACAGGCGGCACTGATGGGCACTGATAGGCGGCACTGGTGGGCAATAATGGGCACTGGTGGGCGACATTAAAGGATGGCAGTGATGGGCACTTGTGGGCAGCACTGATAGGGAGGACACTGGTGGGCATCACTGATGGGGAGGGCAATGGGGGGCTCCCTGAGCCCTGATTGCCATCCCTGGTGGCCATAGTGGGCATCCCTGGGGTCATAGTGGGCATCCCTGGGGTCATAGTGGGCATCCCTGGTGGATCTAGTGGCATCCCCCCCCCCGAGGGTCTGCACTGGTAATCAATGATCTGATTACCAGTGCCGACCCCCCCCCCTGTCAGGGGAGCCGCCGATCGGCGCTCCTTTACTCGTGCCTGTCAGGCACGAACTAAGGAAAGCCGATCAACGGCTGTTCCTATTTACTATGTGACCAGCCGTGATTGGACACGGCTGATCACATGGTAAAGAGCCTCCGTCAGAGGCTCTTTACCGAGATCGGAGATGCAGGGTGTCAGACTGACACCTCGCATCACCGATCGCCGCTCTGCGCGCCCCCGGGGGGCGCCCAGAGCGGAGTTATCCTGCCGCCGTCATATGACGTCCGGTCAGGATAACTCAACCACATTCCCGCCGTCAATCTGTAATAGGGCGGGCGGGAAGTGGTTAAATATGTTTGTTTGTTGCAGGTTTTCTACACACAAAACATTGTATATCACTGAGGATATCCAAAAAGTTTGCCTTTTGAAAAACAAGGTGATCTGTCAGGTTGAGGTCAGGACTATGTCCAGGCCAGTCAAGTTCCTCCATCCCAAACTCGCTCATCCATGTCTTTATGGACCTTGCTTTGTGCACTGGTCCAAATTATTTGGTGGAGTGGGATTATGGTGTGGGGTTGTTTTTCAGGGGTTGGGCTTGGCCCCTTAGTTCCAGTGAAGGGAATTCTTAAGGTGTCAGCATACCAAGACATTTTGGACAATTTCAAGCTCTCAACTTTGTGGGAACAGTTTGGGGATGGCCCCTTCCTGTTCCAACATGACTGCGCTGTAGTGCACAAAGCAAGGTCCATAAAGACCTGGGTGAGTGATTTTGGGGTGGAGGAACTTGACTGGCCTGCACAGAGTCTTGACCTCAACCCGATAAAACACCTTTGGGATGAATTAGAGAGGAGACTGCGAGCCAGGCCTTCTCTCCAACATCAGTGCCTGACCTCACAAATGCGCTTCTGGAAGAATGGTCAAACATTCCCATAGACACACTCCTAAACCTTGTGGACAGCCTTCCCAGATTAGTTGAAGCTTTCATAGCTGCAAAGGGTGGGCCACCTGCGATTACTATACCCCCTTCTCTCCCTGTCATCCTTCTCTCTTCCAATATAAAAGGTTATATGCTTTTTCTTTTTTCTTCATTTCTTCCTTTACCCCCCCCCCCCCCCACCCCATTCCAATTTTGCATGTTTTCTGCCAACTATTTAAATCAGTATTAAAAAAAGACCCAGAATGGTAATATATTGCAATTTATCTATCAATAAATGCAGTAAAAAGAGTAAACACAGTTGATTGATAATAAATTACTTCAGCCAAACACAGAAAAGTCAGAAATCATTCATTCTGCCAGGGTATGTAAACTTATAGGAACAACAACTGTATACTTTTTTTTTTCTTGGGGGGGGGGGGGAGTGGAGAAATGTTTTATGCATCTTTGTATAAGGAATACACTTTCAATAAAAAAAAAATAAAAATAAAAAAAATAAAGCCGCATTATAATAAATGTTTACTTTTGGGTTTAATACCAATCAAAGTATTATACTACTATTCTTTCTGAAATCTTTAATTTTTTTATCTTTTGCAGCCAAATAGTCCCATGCTTACTAGATGTAGTTGCACTACCATGTACTCTTTACCAGCAAGCTACATAAGTGATTGTGAGCACTTATCTGATGTATCTATATGTCAAGCAATGAATGTACAGGATTGCCTTTCCTTATATTATTACTGTTTATTGTTAAAAATTAATAAAATCTGTATGCTGTATTGCACTTTGGTGTGGGGTACCCTTGTATTTTTACCTCTGTATTAGATCTATAGGGTGGCTTTGTAAACATTAACTGTACTTTTCACAGGTAATTATTATTATTATTAAGGATTTTTATAGCACCAGCAATTTACGCAGCGCTTTACAATATTAGAGGGAAACAGTACATATACAATACAATAAAATACAAGGGGATTTAGAGGGCCCTGCTCAGAAGAGCTTACAATCTAATGGGGTGGGGCCAGTGGTGTATTTAGGTTTTGTGCTGCCCTAGGCCTGACTAAACTTGGGCACCCCCAATTTAAATATGACCCACCCCTTCCTGTAAAGGCCACAACCTTTCCTGTTTATGACCCGCCCTGTAATCTGTAAACCACAACCACAGTCTATCAGTACCCATCAGTGCAGCCTCAGCAGTTCCCATAAGTTCAGCTTCCTCAGTGCTCATCAGTACAACCTCATTACTGCCCATCAGTGCAACCTCATTACTGCACATCAGTGCAGCATATCAGTGCGTCCTCATCAGTGGCCTTCAGTACAGCCCCCATCAGTGGCCACCAGTGCAGCCTATCAGTGCATCATATCATTGCCCATCAGTGCTGTGTTATCAGTGCAGCTTATCAGTCCTGCCTCATCAGTGGCCATCAGTGCAGTCTATTAGTGCCCATCAGTGCCCATCAGGGCAGCATATCAGTGCAGCCCCATCATCTTTTTTGCTGCCCCCCTGCAAAGTGCTGCCCTAGGCCTGGGCCTTGTTGGCCTAGGCCAAGATACAGCACTGGGTGGGGCAGGTGTTACAAGAGGTAAGAGTAGGGAATGAGCTGATGGCAGACTAGTTGGCGGTGTGATAGGCTTCCCTGAAAGATGAGTTTTCAGGGATCACCTGAAAGCAGCTAGAGTAGGAGATAGCCGTACAGGTTGAGGTAGAGCGTTCCAGAGGATGAGAGAGGCCCTGGAGAAATCCTGGAGACAAGCATGAGAGGAGGAGACAAGGGAGCTTGAGATTAGGAGGTCTTGAGAGGAGCGGAGAGGACGGTTTGTTTGATATTTGAAGACAAGATTGGTGATGTAGCTCGGGGCAGAGTTGTGAATGGCTTTGTATGTTATGGTTAGCATTTTGAATTTAATTCGCTGGGCAATCGGGAGCCAGTGTAGGGATTTGCAGAGAGGGGAGGCAGACGCTGAGCGGTTGGTAAGGTGGATAAGCCTGGCAGCAGCGTTCATGATAGACTGAAGAGGGGATAGCCTATGAAGGGGTAGGCCTATGAGAAGGGAGTTGCAATAGTCGAGGCGAGAAATAACTAGGGAGTGAATGAGTAGCTTGGTGGTTTCAGTTGTTAAAAAGGGGCGAATTTTAGAGATATTGTGGAGGTGAAGTCTACAAACTTTTGACAACGATTGGATTTGGGGCTGAAAGGATAGGTCAGAGTCCAGGATTACACCTATACCCTGGCATGAGGGGAGGGATTGATGGTTGCATAACTAACTTTGATAGAAAAGTCATGGAGGGGGGCACGGGCGGGAGGGAATATTACCAGCTCAGTTTTAGAGAGATTTAGTTTGAGGAAGTGGTGCGACATCCATGTTGATATGTCAGTAAGTTAGCAATGCCAGAGGAGACTGAAGGAGTGAAGTGAGGAGTAGACAGATAGATTTGAGTGTCATCGGAGTATAGATGGTATTGGAAGCCATGGGCCTTTATCAAGTGACCGAGGGAGGCGGTGTAGATAGAGAAGAGGAGGGGTCCAAGAACAGAGCCTTGGGGAACCCCCACAGAAAGGGGCAATGGGGAGGAGGAGGTAAAGTTGTGGGTAACACTGAAGGAGCGCTGCGATAGGTAGGAGGAGAACCAAGATAGAGCAGAATCTTGGAGGCCAAGGGAACGGAGTTTATTAAGAAGGAGCGGGTGGTCAACAGTATCAAAGTTCGCAGAAAGGTCGAGTAATAGAAGTATGGAGTAGTGGCCATTGGTTTTAGCAGTTAGTAGATCGTCTGTGAGTTTTAGTAAGGCAGTTTCTGTAGAGTGCTGCGAGCAAAAGCCAGACTGTAAGGGATCAATAAGGTTATTTTCACTGAGGTAGGAGCTGAGACGGTTGTAGACTAAGCGTTCTAGAAGTTTAGAAGTGACTGGGAGCAGTGAAATGGGTCTTAAGTTGTTCAGGTTGGTGGGGTCTAGTGAGGGCTTTTTAAGGTAATGGTATACTGAACTGTTTTGTATTTGTTTCCAGCCCCCCCCCCCCTTTTTTTTTTTTTTTTTTTTAATGCATGTTTTTATTCTATTAAATATTTGCAGTCAGTGTCCGTTCACACTGGGTCGGATCCGACTTCGGCACGACTTGCACAGACTTCATAAAATGAATGTCTATGCACGTCGCTCCAGGTCGCCCCGAAGTAGTACAGGACCCTTTTTCTAAGTCGGAGCGACTTGTGTCGCTCCTATTAGAACCGGTCCTGTACTACACTATGGGACGCGACAGTGCGTGACGTGTCAGGCTGACCAAGTCGCCTGACAAGTCATACCAGTGTGAATGGAGACTTACTGTTTTGTATTTATTTTGCAAGAAAATACAAAACACAAAAGAATTTTCAAGAAAATAAAATTATTATAATCAGATTATAAAAAAAAAAAGTGGAAGTGGTTTTTGAAATTAAAAATGTAAAGATTCCGGTGTTCAGCTGCGGGCGGGGGGCACAGGGGCACCATCCCTCCGCACTGCCGACAGCCTGTCAAACCATAGGAGAAGCTGAAAGCTGCTGCAGCTGGATGGTGCACCTAGTGCCACTTATATTTATGGTAGTGTGTCCCCAAACAAGAATGTTTGGAATGCAGACTGCTTCATTTTTCAATTACCTTTATAAAATATCCAGGTATGAATATTTTATACATAGTTACACTGGTCGAGGTTGGACCAATGTGACATCACCATCCTGCCTCATCCAATCAGAGAACACTTTGCATTCCTTCAGAAAATACAAAGCATTCTCAATGGCTCCCTTGCCAAGTGGCCGATCTTCTATGTTCACAATGTCCCAGGCCAGCTGGTCAGCATGGGACCCAGAAGCAAGTGAAGATCACTGGAGTAGTGGTGTCTTCTTCAGTGTTGTCAAGCTTATAGATCAGTGATTGTCAACTTACGAGCTAAAGGGGGCCTCAAATGCGGCCCCTGGCATCAAAGGGCCGCACTTAATGGTCAATATATGTAATTCTTGAGAGGACTGCCAGAAACTGCAGACCAAATAGGGGAAATTAGGGCCAGAGAGTGTGACCAGGATACATTTATGGCTGGGAATATGCTGCAGAAGACAATAGGAACATGGGAACATATTATGAGGCTAGTAGAAATCAGTGCTATTACCCTAATCAAGGTTCCCACTACAGATTGTTGGGATCAGAGGCCCGCACATCATATACAAAAGGCCCATATCCGGCCCTCGGGCCACAGGTTGGGCACCATAGTTCTGGAGGCATTAACCAGGTATGGTATATACTGTACATAATTACAGTGGTCCAAGCTGGACCAATGTAGCTACACTATATTACCAAAAGCACTGGGACGCATGTCTTTACACACACATGAACTTTAATGTTCATGTGTGTGTAAAGACATTAATGTCTTAGTCTGTAGGGTTCAATATTGAGTTGGCCCATCCTTTTCAACTCTAACAGCTTCAACTCTTCTGGGAAGGCTGTCCACAAGGTTTAGGAGTGTCTATGGGAATGTTTCACCATTCTTCCAGAAGCGCATAGGTGAGGTCAGGCACTGATGTTGAATGAGAAGGCCTGACTCGCAGTCTCTGCTCTAATTCATCCCAAAGGTGATCTGTCAGGTTGAGGTCAGGACTATGTGCAGGACAGTCAAGTTCCTCCACCTCAAACTCGCTCATCCATGTCTTTATGGACCTTGCTTTGTGCACTGGTCCAAATCATTTGGTGGTGTGGGCAGTGTTTTAAGTGGCCCAAAAGAGGTGCCGGTACTCTATTATAGCCTATAAATTTTGTCACCCCCCCCCCACCCCACATCAGGGTCCCCACAGAGCACCCCCCCCCCCCCCCTGGCCTGGGTCTGGCTCTGGAGTGGGAAATATTCTTGGGGGGGGGGGCAATTGAGGGGGCAGATGTCCAAAATGGTACTGGTACGCTAAGGCGCATGGAGAGGTGGCGGTATGCTCAAGAGCCATATTTGAAAGTGGCGGTACTGAGTACCAGTGCATACCGGCCCACTTAAAGCACTGGGTGTGGGGTTGTTTTTCAGTGGTTGGGCTTGGCCCCTTAGTTCCAGTAAAGGGAACCCTTAAGGTGTCAGAATACCAAGACATTTTGGACAATTTCGTGCTCCCAACTTTGTGGGAACAGTTTGGGGATGGCCTCTTCCTCTTCCAACATGACCACGCACCAGTGCACAAGCAAGGTCCATAAAGACATTGATGAGTGAGTTTGGAGTAGAGGAACTTGACTGGCCTGACCTTAACTCAATAAAACTCCTTTGGGATGAATTAAAGCCGAGACTGCGAGCCAGGTCTTCGCATCCAACATCAGTGCCTGACCTCACAAATGCGCTTCTGAAGGAATAGTCAAACATTCCCAAAGACACACTCCTAAACCTTGTGGACAGCCTTCCCAGTAGAGTTGAAGCTGTTATAGCTGCAAAGGGTGGGCCAACTCAATATTGAACCCTACAGACTAAGACTGGGATGCCATTAAAATTCATGTGTGTGTAAAGGCAGGCGTCCCAAAACTTTTGGTAATATAGTGTATGTAGAAAATATCCAAACCTGAATTCATCTTTACCGTTCTTTCCTCCCATCTGTAAAATTGTCAAAGCTCCTTGTGACCGGCCAGCCCTCTGAATTCACCACCCTTATTATCAACCTGAAACTAATAGTTGTGCGCCAGTTTTGGTTTCCCTGTAAGTTTCCTTTTTTTTTTTTTAACTTATGCTCCTACAAGGAAACGTATTATTCCCATGCTGGTGACAGGGGGTCACTGTGACAAAAAGTAAGGGGAAATCTTTGGGGACACATCAAAAAAATTCTGGAAGGGGTTCTAAAGCTGGTCATTCACCAGTAGATTTTCAAATGAGCACAGACAGCCCTACGAAAATTCTCAGCATATTTGATAAATGTTGTTTGAAAGTAGTTCCAAATTGTGATTGCTCTAAACATTCGATATTGGAATAAATTGACTTTTCCAAATGAAAATCACATTGTAAGAAAATTGTTAGAGAAAATGTTTCTACCCAACTCCTTCGCATTTTCTCATCCCTGCACTCAAAATGAATTTGACCCAACTAACCATTTGAAATCCAAAGATCCGGAAGATTTTCCCCCTTAATGACCAGACCATTTTTTTGCAATTCGGCACTGCGTTACTTTAATAGACAATTGTCCTTTTTTTCCCACAAATAGAGCTTTCTTTTGGTGGTATTTGATCCCCTGTGCGATTTTTTAATTTTTGCGCTATAAACAAAAGTTAAAAAGAACGACAATTCTTAAAAAAAAGGAAAAAAAAACAATATTTTTCACATTCTGCTATTTAACATTTCCCCCCCAAAAAATGTAAAAATCAAAAATTTTTAACATTTTAGGCCAATTTGTTTTCTACTACATATTTTTGGTAAAAAAAAAAAATCGCAATAAGCGTATTTTGATTTGTTTGCGCAAAAGTTATCACGTCTACTAACTACGGGAAAGATTTATGTCATTTTTTTTTATACTAGTAATGGTGGCAATCTGCGATTTTTAGCGGGACTGCGACATTGCAGCTGACAGATCGAACCCCTAACTGACATTTTTGACACTTTTGGGGGGACCAGTGACATTACTACAGTAATCAGTGCTAAAAATATGAACTGTTATTGTAATAATGACACTGGCAGGGAAGGGGTTAGCACTGTGGGGGATCAAGGGGTTAAATGTGTACCTAGGGGCGTGATTCTAACTGTGAGGGGGCGTGGTTTGTGAAATGATCACAGAGACCTGTGATCCTATATAGAAGGATCACATGGGCTCTGTGATCATTCCAGAACGACAAACAGTCAGCTGTGTTTACAACAGCTGACCGTCCTTCTCTCTCAGCGGGGAACGATCATGGGTGTCAGGCGGCAATCCGAGCCACCTGCCCCGTGCATCAGAGTCCCTGCTGACGAGTGGGGGTGGGAGCGTGCCGCCAGTGCGCTTGCCGCCTGGCTGCAGGCACGCGACCGACGTAGACCTACTTTGGCTCGCGCAGGAGTAAAATTGCGGCGGGCGGTCCGGAAGTGGTTCAAATGAAAAATGTCAAACACAATTTTACAAGTGTAAGGCCAGCTTAACCCCTAGCGGACCGCCCCACGTAGATATAAATCGGCAGGTCGGCCGCTCTGTGCCAGATCCTGTACCTAGTACTAAGATCTGCCACGTCCAAGTTTGGGGCGCGCGCCGCTGGCGACCCGCTCCCGCTGTGATTGGACACGGCGGGAGCCAATCAGTGGGTCCAGCGATTGCGATGTCCACTGGGACCTGCTGATCATTCAAGAGAAAGGCAGAATGGTGGTCTGCCTATGTAAACCCATGCGCGGGAGTGATGTCATCGCGCCTCTGGCCAATCAGATGGCCGGAGGACAAGGACCAGGAAGCAGGATGGCCGAACATGTTAGCTGTTTCACTGGTAAGTGGGCGGCACTGCGGGGGTTTCGATCTAAGGTAAGTATTTCATAATGAGCTAGTATGCGATGCATACTAGTACATTATGCCATTGTCCTACAGGGTTTGTTTGTTTTTCGCTGGGGATACAACCGCTTTAAGGGGGTAAAACCTTCCAGTCCCGAAGTGGTTAAAGTAACGCAGTGCTGTAAAAAAAATGGTCTGGTCATGAGGGGGGGGGGGGTAAATCTTCCGGAGCTGAAGTGGTTAAGCCTTGTTCTCTCTTTCGAATGTTAAAATAAAAAAAAAAAAATGATCTAAAACTTCGCTTTCTTAGCAAACTTTGATCCAGTGGATGAAATTGTCTTTTTCCTTTCCGTCCATTATCCATAACCGCCTTGAGTACAAGCACTTGTAAGTCATTTCCTAGGTAATGGTAGAAATACTGAATGTAACAAGTCAGCTAGTAAGATTTCCTTTCCAGAAATAGGAGTCGGTGGCTCTGGGATCCTGTCCGTCATCAGGAAGTTTTGTCTGTTATCAACCCAGGGCAGTGTATCCTGCGAAGGAAGGCCAACTGCAGATGTCATACAGAAGGAAGACAACAGCAGAAGAAGACAGAGCCATGAGCGGGTCCACAATAACAGGTAATATCTTACATATTTTATACTCACCGCAGTGTAGATCTGTATATGGATAATGAGCATTGGACTTTCTTTTATAAAAGTGCCCAAACAGTTCTTGTTCTGTTCACAGCAGCCAATCAGAATTCATATATTATTCTACAGAACAATGTCCAACTTTCTGTTTGTCACATACTTTGTTGAAAGCTAATCAGTGTAATTATAGGATGTGGCTTCTTCTTCAGCAAATTGCAGAATGTAGTTTTGAAAAATGTAGTAGCACTAACAGCAAAATAGCAACTAATGTAGCACTAATGTAGTAGCACTGCTCTGTTGGCAAATCTACTTTATCAACAGGGAATAAAATAAAAGCAAGACATAACCGGAGGGCCGGTGTTCTGTAAAAAAACTCTACCCGTGAAAATTCCCTACCCTCGTCCCTTCTGGTGAGGGTACGTCATTCACCAGCTGAGCCGCTTCCCAGTGCGCATGCTCACAGCTGCGGGGGGTAGGGAATTTTCACGGGGTAGGGTTTTTTAACGTTACACCGCGTCATTCATCAGCTGTTGCCGCGTGTCCCACTGCCCATGCCCAGCCGCTAAATGAAATCATCTCGGCTCCAACCCTGAGACTTCCCTGATCTCGGCTCCAGGAAAATGTTTTACATTTTCATAGACCCCCGCCGCTTTAACATTTTCTTGGAGCCGCAATGATCTGGGACGCCGCATCTGCTGATGAACGACGTGCGCCCGCAGGAAAGTCTCAGGCTTGGAGCCGAGATCATTTCATTTAGTGGCTGGACATGCGCAGTGGGACGCGCGGCAACAGCTGATGAATGACGCGGTGTAACGTTAAAAAACACTACCCCGTGAAAATTCCCTACCCTCCGCAGCTCTGAGCATGCGCACTGGGAAGCTGCTCAGCTGATGAATGACGTACCCTCACCGGAAGGGACGAGGGTAGGGAATTTTTAACGTTACACCGGCATGACAGGGGGTTAAAGGGTCATGGGGATAAAAACATAGTTAAAATATATTTAGATACATACTTGGTTGCAATTGGTTTAGGAAGGGGAGTAGGTAAGGCATGGGAGGAGTTGCAGGGGGGGGGGTGGATAGGCAGAAGGGAGGGCTGATCCTCAGTTGAAGGGGGATCAGCCAGGGGAAAACTTCCCTCCCGCCCGCCCTGTAATTATTTTTACTCCCTTCTGTTGATTGCGTAATTTATTTGGGTTGTGGGATTGGGTCGCTTGTTCTCAAGCGGATGGCGGGGTTCAAGGTCCTTGTAGGTTACTGTGGGCACTAAAAATGTACTTGGTAGGCACCCATCTAAGGTACGGATCCCAGTTGTTATAATAGAGGTATCTGCGGCTGGTTGTTTCTGAGTCGGTGGTGTTGCGGCTGGAGGCCTGTAGTAGGTCGCAGGTATTTTCTTCTTGTGAGTGAGGCCTACGAGGACCTTGAGGCTTCAGTTCCACTGTATTTACATTGTATTCAGGTTGTTATGTCTTATATTATTTATTACATTGGTTAATAAAAGGCCTCTTTGACCATTAACTCCAGTTGGTTGTCAGCGTGGTTATTAACCGCTTCCCTACCACCTGTTGCCTGGTGGCTCTCCTACACAAACCGACGTAGACCTACGTCGGTCACACACGGATAGCTAGGGGGCGGGGAAGCCGATGCATGGGTCAGGTGGCTCTGATTGCCGCCTGACACCCGCGATCGTTCCCCGCTGAGAGAGAAGAACGGTCATCTGTTAAACACAGCTGACCGTTCTTCTCCCTGAAATGATCATACAGCCCCTGTGATCCTTCTTTATAGGATTACAGGTCTCTTTGGTCATTTCAGAAGCCACGCCCCCCTCCCCAGTTAGAATCACTCCCCTAGGCTCACATTTAACCCCTTGATCACCCATAGGGTTAACCCCTTCCCTGCCAGTGTCATTATTACAGTATTGCATTATCCCCAATAGTAGGCTTCAAATCCAAACAGCTGGAACAATCTGTATCGCGTTAACAGAAGCAAAGTCCTCGATGGATGATGGCTAACAAGTTTCGAGGCTTAGCCTCTTCTTCAGAGCCCTCCTGCGCCAAATGACGTACCTGTATGCGATTTCATGTACTGGGTCTGGGGCACGCACGCGCATCACCGGCGACCCACTCCTGCTGTGATTGGACACAGCAAGAGACATTTAGTGGATACGATGGACCCGATGTTTGCTGGAGCCCGGCGATCTTTCATGAGAAAGGCGGAAGGACAGTCTGACTATGTAAACAAGGCAGACCGCCATTCTGTCAGAGGGGAAGATGGAGATCTTGTGTTTCTGCTAAGCAGGAACACAGATCTCTGTTTTCCCCCAGTCAAAGCACCTCCCCCACACAGATAACAAGCACTCCCAGGGAACACATTTAACCCTTTGATCGCCCCTGATGTTAACCCCTTCCCTGCCAATGTCATTAGTTCAGTGAC
Source organism: Pelophylax lessonae (assembly GCF_965119305.1). NCBI lineage: Eukaryota > Metazoa > Chordata > Amphibia > Anura > Ranidae > Pelophylax > Pelophylax lessonae. The sequence continues at coordinate 187,116,213 of NC_138779.1, read as the reverse complement.
AGTGCATTTTTTAGCACTGGTCACTGTATTGGTATCACTGGTCCCCAAAAAGTGGCCCTTATAAGGGTGCCACCTCATCACTTTAAACCAGGACACACATTAATTACACAGGTTCTGTGGCTGATGAAGGTGGTAATTAAACTCAGTTAGTGCCTTATGTGCATTATATTAGCCCTAGAACCTGTGTAATTAATGTGTGTTCTGGTTTAAAGGGATGAGGTGGCAACCCTAGTCCCTTATGCCTCGTTTCCACTGAGTGGTACGGTACGGTTCGGTTCAGTGCGGTACGGTTCGGTACGGTACACATTGCGTTTCCACTGCCAATAGTACCCTTTCATGATAGGCGTGGTGTAGCAGTAAAGCTGTGATAGAGAATTCTCTGTCAACCAATCAAAGTTCTGCAGAGTGTAGCTCCACCCAGTTGGTACGGTACTAATGTGCTTGGTACCCCAACGAAAGGGTATCAAAAAAGTGGTACAGTACGGTTCGGAATTAGGGTACCATTCACAATGGAAACGGCATAAATAGCGTACCGTACCGAACCAAACCGTACCAGAAAGCTCAGTGGAAACGAGCCATTAGTGTCAAAAGTGTCACTTAAGTGTCCGATTTGTCCGCCGCAATGTCGCAGCCCCCTAAAAATCACTGAATCTACGCCATTACTGTACTAGTAAAAACATTCAAAAAAACAAAAATGCCATAAATCTATCCCATAGTTTGTAGACGCAATAACTTTTGTGCAATCCAATCAATATACACTTATTGGGATTTTGATTCTTTACATTTTTTTATTGGATATGCTTTATAGCAAAAAGTAAAAAATATTGTTTTTTTTTTTTTTTAATTGTTGGTCTTTTTTTGTTTATAGCGCAAAAAATAAAAAAACGCAGAGATGATCAAACATCACCAAAAGCTCTATTTGTGGGGAAAAAGGACATTATTTTTTTTTTTTGGGTACAGCGTCGCATGATCGCACAATTGTTAGTTAAAGTAACGCAGTGCCGTTTTGCAAAAAATGACCTAGTCATGAAGGGGTAAACCTTCCAGAAGTGGTTAAATGATCTCTCATTAACTGCCATTTTTGCCTTTGATGCTTTGACACTTCAACCAGATTTCAGTGATTTAAAAAAAAATAAAAAATATCTATTAGGTTTAGCCTGGCTTGAATTTGTACAGCTTCCTGCTGGCTTGATCAAAATTCCAGCAGTGTATGGCCCTGGCGGAATCGCTCCTTCCAACAAAAGTCAATTGTTTGGGCGAACAGTGACTTCAGCCAATCAGATGCTGGTAACTGTTTGGAAATTGTGACAGCTGCTGGTGCCGGCAGATGGGATTGGTCTGTCCGTATTATTAGCATGGATGGAGGATTCAGTTAGATTTCTTTTGTTCAGTGGCCATAGGAGCCGCCGGTCACATGCACTGGCTCCCCAGCTGACGAGCGAGGGCGGGAGCGCGCCGCTGGTGGCACACGCTCGTCCCCTAGAGTCTCCTGAGCGAGCGACGTAGTACTACGTCGCTTTGCCCAGGAGGGGCTGCCTGCCGCAGTAAAACTGCGGTGGGCGGTCGCTAAGTGGTTAAGCCAAAGGATATTTAGAGAGTCATTGTAATCATTTGATGAACATTTTTCTTTTGTTTCTTCACTTCAAATCGAAAAAAAAAAAAATTGGACGTTTTCGATTTGAGGGATTCAAAATGTATCATTTCAAACGTTTCTAATTAAAAAAAAAAAATTGGTAAATTCGAAAAAAATGTGAAAAAGACATCAAACGAATTCCATATCCCAAATACGAATTGAATGAATCAACTGAATTTCAGGAAATGAAATAACTAGATTAATACAATTAAGCGAAAGGAAACACATTTTTTCGTCATGCACATGTCTACCCAAGAACAAAAATGTAATATATTTCAGCTCACAATCCTTAGAGATGGTGGCTACATTCGTTTTTTGAATGTGGGAGTGAAGTCATCGTGACCCGGCCATGTAAGCAGCCAAACAATCAGAACCCAGAAGGAAGAATGGGTGAAGATCAAAGGGCCCGGGATCATTGGGAATGGTAACAGCTCAGCGCTGTAGGGCTTCCTCTGACAGGTAAGTCTGTCATATTGTGCTAATACTAGCACATTATGGCATATACCTGTAAGGGCCTGGTTAAAAAAAAAAAATAGCCTTATAGCCTAAGATTATTATTATTATTTTTTTTTCATTTAGGTTGTGGTCTGAAGGAAAAAAACTGAGCGGATACTCCAATCCACACAAGTGAGGTGGATGGCTGCATCCTTCCCGCTGGGACAATTGTATTCTCACAGTGGGATTGATACACAATCAGAATACACTGACAAAAGTAGAGGATATGTAAGCGCAATATAGTCCAATGTGGGAATCGCGTAACCTGACATACAATACCACTGCACTGGCAAGCTGAACGTGTTTCAGGGGATGCACCCCCTTCCTCAGATTTCCTACATATCCTCTACTTTTGTGAGTATTCATTTTGCTATTATTTGAACACAATAAATCTATGGTAATGCACTAAACCAGAGGTCTGCAAACTGCGGCCCGGGGGCCACATGTGGCCCTTTGCTTTGCGTTGCCTTTATCCAGCCCTCGGCGCACTACCCCTCCTACTAACATCAATGATGGGAAACTATTCCTCTCACTGACAGCATCAATGGGACACTATTCCTTCCACTAACACCAATGATGGGACACTGTTCATTTCCATGGAGCATTTCTTTCTTTCGCTAACCACAGTCCAGCCCACTAAAAAACCTGAAGGACAGTAAACTAGCCCTTTGCTTAGAACGTTTGGAGACCCATGCACTAGATGTTTGTGCTCTCCTGGGTGCTTACAGTTATTTAGTTGACTCCCCAAACTGAGGAGGGTTGTATGGGTGGAGCATAGCTGAAGGATTTCCATCTATGGCTGATGATGGTCTGTTGCCCATTGAGACTTTATGGTGCTAGAAGTCATTGTGTGTTTTGTGCTTAGAGAGTAACTCCACTTTTGTTGGAAAAAAAACATTCTCCTCTGGGTGATCTCTGTACAGTACAAGGATTTTAACAAACTTTGCTGCAGATTCCCACCTTTTGTTATTCTGAAGAAATCCCTGTGTGTTTGTGTCCATGTGAGAAAGTGAGTCTAATGGAATAATGGAAGTGGTTTCTTAATTATCAATCAGCTGCTTTGCCTGCAGGGCTCTATTGGGGAAAATTGCAGGGTCTGCATCCCTTTAGACGTGTTCCTATTGGGATTATCTCAACAAAATTTTTGTTGCAGTGGATGCCAGGAATCTGACTTGTATCTTAGTGCAGACTTCTGGGAAAATTGGTGAGCCAATCACACAAGCAGGAAATGATGTTTCTGGGGTGTGGTCAGTATACATTCTGTGTACAGAACAGCTCCAGGTAGCCATATTACAAAGCATTTTACAGAAAGTTACAGTGGCTGCAGATTGAAAAGAAAGTTAATTTTTAAGAACAATCAATTACAATATGACTTGAGTAGCAATTGTATACGCTATTTTTTGTTAGCAATTTTTTTCCCATGAAAGTGAAGTTACCCTTTAAAGTGCTTGTAAACCTCAGACATTAAATATGAACAAAACATATCTCTGTATAGTATGTACTTATCTCAATCCAGAGCACTTAGTGTAACTTATGTTTGCTGCTTCATTCTCCTGCTATCTGTATCACTTCTGATAAATTTTCCTGACACCAAGAGAAAAATTGTGATGGGGAGGGCACAATCTGTGATTGACAGCCTCAAGTTTGTTCCTGTTTGCTGTGTGGATGGGGATGCAGAGGTGACTGTGGACTGGACGTGTAAGCTGTGGATTGGGGGGGGGGGGGGGGGTGGGCAGAGGTGTTATGTTGACAGACGTTAAAAGTGAAGTTGTGGATGGGTGGCTGCTGTGGAATGTGGAGGGTGTGAGATGGTGAGCTGTGGGCTGTGGATGGGGGTGAGTTGTGGATGGGGGGAGGGGTGGAATGAGAGAAGAGAAGGTAACCTGTGGGTGGGGGGGCGAGCTGTGGAGTGTAACGGGGATTGGGGTGAACTGTGGACGAGAGAAGAAAAAGTAGGAAAAATAGAGAGGGTGACCTGTGGACAAGGAGGGGAGCTGTGAACAGGGGAAGAGAAGGTGGGCTGTGGATGGGGGCAAGGTGAGCTGTGAATGAGAGTAGAGAAGGTGACCTGTGGATGGAGAGGTGAGCTGTGAACAAGGGGAAAGAAGGTGGGCTGGGGATGGGGTGAGGGGAGCTGTGGACGAGAGTAGAGAAGGTGACCTGTGGACAGGGAGGTGAGCTGTGGACAGGGGGGTGAGGTGAGCTGTGGATGAGAGTAGAGAAGGTGACCTGTGGACAGGGAGGTGAGCTGTGGACAGGGGGGGTGAGGTGAGCTGTGGACGAGAGTAGAGAAGGTACCTGTGGATGGGAAGGAGAACTGTGGACGGGGGGGGAGAAGGTGAGCTGTGGACGAGAGTAGAGAAGGTGACCTGTGGACAGGGAGGTGAGCTGTGGACAGGGGGGTGAGGTGAGCTGTGGACGAGAGTAGAGAAGGTACCTGTGGATGGGAAGGTGAACTGGGGATGGGGGGGGGAGGTGAGCTGTGGACGAGAGTAGAGAAGGTGACCTGTGGACAGGGAGGTGAGCTGTGGAAAGGGGGGAGAGGGTGAGCTGTGGACGAGAGTAGAGAAGGTACCTGTGGATGGGAAGGTGAACTGTGGATGGGGGGGAGAAGGTGAGCTGTGGAGGAGAGTAGAGAAGGTGACCTATGGACAGGGAGGTGAGCTGTGGACAGGGGGGAGAGGGTGAGCTGTGGACAAGAGTAGAGAAGGTGACCTGTGGATGGGGAGGTGAGCTGTGAACAAGGGGAAAGAAAGTGGGCTGAGGATCGGGAGTGGTGAGCTGCGGTCAATGGGAAGAAGGTGAGCCTTGAATATTTAGTCAGTCCTTGCTGAGCTGGCCGAATTGCAATCCATCTATTGCCAGCTTTGGTCTATAAAAACACCTAAAAAAAATACCCTACAAGGGGATATTAAAGCATATCTTTGGGCAAATAAACATGAGAGAAACATCTCTAATAAAGGGTCGATTCACACCAGCTATGTTGCCACATTTATTTCAATGCATGCCAACACAAGGGCCTGTGAAAAATAAGAAATGGGAACCCTTCACACTGGCATTTTGCACTGATTTGGGCTTGTTTGAGCTGGACAAAGGTAGAGCAAGCTCCACTTGTTTTCATTGCAATGCTTAGTTAACACAAGTCAGCGCAGTGTGCATCAATGCACCTGCAAAACAGTAGGCCAACACAAGTTTTGGCTCAGTCGTGCAGTAGACCCTTTGTGTCTTCCAGGAGGCGAAATGCACATAAATGCAATACAGCATGCCAACTCACATGAACTATTTGAGTTAACCTATGCTCAACTCACTCTTTGGGGTGTGAATGGAATACCCCAAAATTGGTGATTATCTAACTTGTTATAAATTGTATCAATAGAAAGATTAGTATTGGATTCTTTTTTCACATGTTCTTTCTTCAGTCCTCAGTGCATGGATGGCCATGGTCTCTGCAATCAATATTCAGCTGATCCCTCAGAATCCAGTTATCCAAAGCTCCGTCACTTTAAGTGTTACTGGAATTACTGACAAGATTCGGACTTTCCTTTGGTTTAAAGGACCAGACACAGGTTCTAAATATCAAATCCTCACCTATTTCCCTGATGATGAGTCACCTATAGCTGTGGGAGAGAAATATTTTACACGGGTCCAAGCATTTCCCAATGGTTCTTTGGCCATAACGGATCTCAGTGTCGATGATGGTGGTCATTACATAGTCAAGATACAGACACGGCATGCTGAACAAGCTTCAATTCTCTTTAGAGTGTATGGTGGGTACTTATTCATCTACAGCATATGTATTTTATTCTTAGGTGTCTCATGTGGACATAGATTCCTTTTTTTAGGAAAAATACTTCACCGTCATTCACCGTCATTTTTGGTTCTAGAATGAAGAAGTTATAACCTTTGTCATGTTTTGTATTGCCATTGGTGTACCTATTAGGGAGATTTCACTGCATTTTTTTCTCCAGATGACTAAACAGGATGTAAGGGGAAATCCACACAACAGAGGAGCAATATAATCCTGAGAGGTTCTTACGTTTCTGAATTCAACTTTTTGCTAATTTCCTGACTCAGTGACCACATAGGAACGTATCACCCTACTAGCCACAGAAAGAGCAAAAAATAACCCTTCCTGGTTTGTCCAAAACTAACAATTTGGTTATAGAACATGGAACTGGGAGAAATATGGGCATTTCTTACTTCTTCTAAGAATACTAATTATTTGACTGACTCAACCTAAGATAATACACTGCTCAAAAAAAATTAAAGGAACACTTTGAAAACACATTGGATCTCAATAGGAAAAAAGATCATGCTGGATATCTATACTGATATGGACTTGGTAATGTGTTAGGAACAAGAGGATGCCACATTGTTGGATGGAAATTAAAATTATCAACCTACAGAGGGCTGAATTTAAAGACACCCCGAAAATCAAAGTAAAAAATTATGCACCAGGCTAGTCCATTTTGCTGAAATTTCATTGCAGCAACTCAAAATGGTGCTCAGTAGCTTGTATGGCCCCCCATGTGCTTGTATGCATGCCTGACAACGTCGGGGGATGCTCCTAATGAGACAACGGATGGTATCCTGGGGTATTTCCTTCCAGATCTGGACCAGGGCATCACTGAGCTCCTGAACAGACTGAGGTACAACCTGGCGGGGTCGGATGGACCGAAACATAATGTCCCTGAGGTGTTCTATTAGATTTAGGTCGGCCCAGCATGGGGTCCATTGAATGGTATCAATTCCTTCATCCTCCAGGAACTGGCTGCATACTCTTGCCACATGAGGCCGGGCATTGTTGTGCACCAGGAGGAACCCCGGACCCACTGCACCAGTGTAGGGTCTGACAATGGGTTCAAGGAGTTCATCCTGATACCTAATGACAGTCAGGGTGCCATTGTCCGGACTGTGGAGGTCTGTGCGTCCCTCCATGGATATGCCTCCCCAGACCATCACTGAACCACCACCAAACCGGTCGTGCTGAATGATGTTGCAGGCAGCATAACGTTCTCCACGGCTTCTCCTGATGCTTTCATGTCTGTCACATGTGCTCAGGGCGAACCTCCTCTCATCTGTGAAAAGCACAGGGCGCCAATGGTGAACCTGCCAATTCTGGTGTTCAATGGCAAAGGCCAATCGAGCTCCACAGTATCAGGCAGTGAGCGCAGGGCCAACTAAAGGTCGTCGGGCCCTCAGACTACCCTCTTGAAGTTTGTTTCTGATTGTTTGGTCAGAGACATTCACACCAGTGGCCTGCTGGGGGTCATTTTGTAGGGCTCTGGCAGTGCTAATCCTGTTCCTCTTTGTGCAAAGGAGCAGATACCAGTCCTGCTGATGGGTTAAGGACCTTCTAAAGCCCTGTCCAGCTCTCCTAGAGTAACTGCCTGTCTCCTGGAACCTCCTCCATGGTCTTGAAACCTTCTAGCAATGGCACATATTGATGTGCAATTCTGGAGGAGTTGGACTGCCTGTGCAACTTCTATAGGGTCAGCGATCTTCACCTGTAAACCATTCCTGTTTTGGATGTAGTCTCATTGTTGCCCATGGAGTGCACCTATTGTCTAATTGTATATCTAAGCAGCTGAAACTGATTAACAACCCCATCTGCTACTTAACTGACCATATCAATATCCCAGGAGTTCACCTGATGTGTAACAAGCTCCAACCAAAGAATAATTAAAAGTTTGCTATCCTTGTGCTATGGATAAATTAATAAAATCACAAAAGAGACACAATTAAAGTGCATTAAACATATGTTTAACTCATTCTAAATTAACATATTTGTGCAAATAAAGTCAATATAAAACGTACAAACACTGTGCAAAAAAAAAAAAAAATTATATATATATATATATATATACACATATATATATATATATATATATATATTTATACACTGTACAGTGCAAAAAGTGCTCAGATTTTCTAAACATCAATAGTTCCTCTTTCTTTGTCATGAAGAAATGATGATGACGTGCACCGCCGAAGAAAAAGTGTTCCCAAAAGGAATCACCACAAACAATGAAATGGGCTCCTTACCAGCTGCTCTGATCCCACAAGGAGACCATCAGACACCTAGCAGCCATATACACTAAGATCTCGCATGCAAAGGTTCTACAATCTCCTAAGCCAAGATAGACTCCATACAGGAAGTTAAAGTACAGAGGAAAATCCACATAGTGTCGTATTTCACCAAGATTTTAAAAACACAGCATGTAATACAAACAACCAGCAGGTCCAAGCTGTCAAGCTGACTTGCGGAATGACGTCATGTGTGAGGCCTCTCCCAATGCATTTCTATATAACCAGCGTCGTCTGGAGATATGAGGCTCCTAATTAATTGACTGCCTTTGGTCACCAGAATGCAAAGAAGAATGGTTGAAGTGAAGTCTACATGCTTGTTCTTTGTCCGTGTGTCAGAAAGTAATTAGGCTACTTGTATAGTATGACAGCATAACAAAAAAAAAATAGAGAACTAAATAACTGGCCTTACATGATCTGACCATTAACCTGAACTTGACACTCAGGACGAACTTGAGACTTAAAGTGGTTGTAAACCTCAGACATGAAATGTGAACAAAGCATATCCCTCTATAGTGTGTACTTGCCTCAGTTAAGAGCACTGAGTGCTATTTCTGTCCTTTGCTTCTTTCCTCTGCTATCAGCATCAGATCACTTTTGACAATTTTTCCTAACACCAAGAGTAAAAAGGTGACAGGGGAGGGATCTCCAGGAGATTGACAGCCTCAGCTCTGTTTCTGTGAGCTCCGTGGAAGGGGGTGTGTCCCTTCCCTCCAACCAGTTCTCAGCTCTCCTCACTGAGCTCTGCAGAGTGTAACTTCAGCTCTCTACCCCCTTTTTTCTAAACTCTATTGCAAGCTTATCAATTCAGCACGTTTAACACATGTAGAGAAGAGAAGACTGAAGATAAAAAGGTACAATGTATGTAGGATGATTTGTTTCATTTATGGAAGGTTTTACAACCACTTTAAAGAAGAACTCCCGGTTTGGCATTTTTTACATAGTTATAGTGGTACAGCTTGGACCAATGCAACTATGCATATACTGTACCATAGCGGGGGGGATCCTTCTAGAAGCTGGATAATACTATAGTAGACACGGATACTCCAATGTTCTCCACTTGCTTCTGGTTCCCTTGCTGAGCGGCCGCCCTGCTGCATACTACTACTATACATACTACTGAATATAGGAGGTCAGGCACTCGTTACAGGTGCTGTTCGGAGAACAATTTGCATGTTCTCATTGAAGCAAATCATTCTCTTACTGGATGAAGTGAAGAGGCAGGGGGGTAATGCTATGCTCCTCACCTCATCCAATCAGAGAATGCTTTGTAAATTGAAAAAAAAAAAAAAGACCACAGGCATCCAGGAGGTGACATGATTGCCTCCTGAAGACCTGACAGCAGATCAGTTATCAGTTGTCAGTGAATGGGCTAGTGGCACCTCAACACGGTCTTCAAGGCCAGGGTTCACACTAGCCCAGTGATGGGGAACCTTGGCACCCCAGATGTTTTGTGAACTACATTTGCCGTGATGCTCAACTACACTGCAGAGTGCATCATGGAAAATGTAGTTCCAAAACATCTGGAGTGCCAAGGTTCCCCATCACTGGGCTAGTGTGAACCCTGGCCTTGAAGACCGTGTTGCAGTTCCTTACGTGGTTTCTATTGTGGCTAGTATAGAGAGTGATTATTTCAGGAATAGAGGGGAAACTCTCCAAAGGAGACACCTGTGACTGGTAATTATCCAATGATGACCATACATAATTTCATTTTTTTTTATCCATTTGATGGATGTTTGGTTTAACCGGTTGCCGACCGCCGCAAGTACATATACTGCGGCGGTCATCCTCGGCCAGGCAAAATGACGTCACTAGCCTGTCACTAGCTTGCGAGCCAATAGTGAGCTCGTTCCCTAACAAGTCAGTGCGTGTGACCGGCGGACCCGATGTCCACCGGTCACTCGCGATCTTTCGCGGTGAAGGGAGAAAGGCAGGCGGCTAATGTAAACAAAGCCGCCTGTCATTCTCCCCTGTGTAAGAATGGAGATCACACGGTTCTACTATGTAGGACCGTTGATCTCTGTTCTTACACCAGTAGCCATGTCCAATCACAGTTAGAAACACGCCCCTAGGGACACACTTAACCCCTCCTTCCCCAATAAAGTTAACCCCTTCCCTGCCAGTGTCATTTTTACAGTAACAGTGCATATGTATAGCACTGATTACTGTAGTAATGTAGTAATGTCACTGGTACCCCCAAAATGTCAGTCAAGGGTCCGATCTGTCCGCCGCAATGTCGCAGTACCGCAAAAAAAATCGCAGATCGCCGCCATTACTCGTTAAAAAAAAATACAACAAAAATGACAAAAATCTTTCCCTTAGTTAGTAAACGCAATAACTTTTGCGCAAACCAATCAAAATATGCTTATTGTGATTTTTTTTTACCAAGCATATGTAGCAGAAAACAAATTGGCCAAAAATGTTAAAAAATTTTGATTTTTACATATTTTTTTGGGGAATTTCATATAAAAAAATGTGAAAAATATTGTTATTTTTGCAAAATTGTCGCTCTTTTTTTGATTATAGCGCATGATCAAAAAATCGCACAGGTGATCAAATACCACCAAAAGAAAGCTCTGTTTGTGGGAAAAAAAGGACGTCAAATTACTTTGGGTACAGCGTCGCATGAGCGCGCAATTGTCCGTTAAAGTCACGCAGTGCCGAATCGCAAAAAAACCCCTGGTGAGGAAGGGGGTAAAATCTTCCGGGGCTTAAGTGGTTAAAAAAATCAAATCTGCAAACAATGATCGTAACTTCCCTTCTAATCTATTTAGATTTGGTTTAGATTGGATTTGATTAAACTGAGTCCAGGGCCAAGGAGTAATATTATCAATCACTTTACATCAATCAATAACACTTGGATACTTTATTTGTGAATATAATCCCATATTGATCTGTCAGATTGTGAGAATACATGGTGGAAACAGAATGATGGATATCTTACATTTCTATCTTACTATCGATACACTTTCCAAATATGTAGCATATTGATCGAATGGGTTACTGACTATAGTTTGAATATGGAAAGAAACAAATCACCGCTCAAAGGCTGTCAGCTGAACAAAAGACCAAGGGCGGACTGTGGTGATCCTAGGAAACTGGGTGCTCGCCAAAGGTCCGCAACCTGGAAAATCCATATATATTGTAGAAAGAAAGCGGCACCTCCAGTAGTAGGAAACTTGAATTTATTGTAGAATTAAAGGTCCAATATCGAACATCCAAGATAGACTGGATCAGCAGACGCGTTTCACACCATGTGCTTAATCATTGCTTAAGTATATAGTTTGAATATGCCTATCAGAAGAGATCAATCGAAAAATAAATTAATCCTTTATCAAAGCATTTGTGGCAGGGCTGGTCCTACCATAGGTCCCCCTGGGTCCATTGGACCCAGGCAGCACTTGTTGAGGGGCAGCAAATTGACTCCCAACATTTTTTTCAGCAGTTTTGTGTGTCGTCAGTTTGTGGCGCGTTACAGCCGGCATTTCCGCATCTCATACTGCCACCCGTAGTGCAAATTGATGAGTATGAGGAAGCGGAGCGTCTCCTCCGGGGAACATCCCTTACATGATTGTGGTGTGCGCAATGACATCTGACCTCAGCGCACTCCATCCATCTCACGCAGGACAGGCTGGACCTTCTAGGGCGGTGCTCGTGGCAGACACAGGAGTGACAGGGGGACTGAGGACAGACAGTGGGTGTTTGATAGACCGGTCCGCTGGTTAGGTATGGAAGAAGATAACAGTATATATAATATTTTCTAAGTTTTATATTTATAAAAAAATAATGAATGGGGGTCCTTTTGGTGGGAGTAATTTTTTTTTTGGGGGGGGGGGCGGGCAACATTTCGTCCTTGGACCCAGGCTGCACAATGTCTTGGGCCAGCCCTGATGTATGGCCACCATAAGAGGGAATTCTTCTCACTGGAGATACTTCCACTTACTTTCTGCTGTTTCCATGAGACAGGAAGAGGCCAGGAGAATCTCCACAAGGGAATACAGAAAAAGCAATAAAAAAAATCTGACCAGGTTCCTACTATATCCAAAGCAAAAAATAAAATAAAAAAATTCTTGAACCCTTTTACTACCACCAATTGGGGCAGTGGGGGATTTTATACACACTGATAATAGGTCAAACTTGGGTACACATTGCTCGCTTTTAAAAAATACTTTTAGTGATCAGTGTTAATCAATACAGAGCTGTCTAGACTGCAGTTTTAACCCAACCTTGAAACACCACACTGTTTAAATGCAATTACGGGAACAGAAAGATGATTTGATAATAAACTGCAGAGGGTCTATTT
>NC_138779.1:186978695-187098695 GCF_965119305.1 Pelophylax lessonae | reverse complement strand
CACTGATTACTGTAGTAATGTCACTGGTACCCCCAAAAGTGTTAAAAATGTCAGTCAGGGGTCCGATCTGTCTGCCGCAATGTCGCAGTCCCGCAAAAAAAATCACAGATCGCCGCCATTACTGGTTAAAAAGAAAAAAAATGTCATAAATCTTTCCCGTAGTTAGTAGCTGCGATAACTTTTGCGCAAACCAATCAAAATACGCTTATTGCGATTTATTTCTTTTTACCAAACATATGTAGCAGAAAACAAATTGGCCAAAAATGTTAAAAAAATTTGAATTTTACATTTTTTTGGGGAATTTCATATAAAAAAATTTGAAAAATATTGTTACTTTTGCAAAATTGTCGCTCTTTTTTTGTTTATAGCGCAAAAAGTAAAAATCGCACAGGTGATCAAATACCACCAAGAGAAAGCTCTCTTTGTGACGTCAATTTCATTTGCGTACAGCGTCGCACAACCGTGCAATTGTCTGTTAAAGTCACGCATTGCCGAATCGCAAAATAGGCCCTGGTCTTTGAGCAGCCAAATCCTCCGGGGCTTAAGTGGTTAAATAGAGATTTGTAGATTAAACACTAGAGGGAGCTCTATTTATGACTTATCTCAAGAACTAAAGTTAAAGAGGAAGTAAAGTCTTAGTTTTTACTTTTACCTAGAGGTAAGTCTATAATAAGGCTGTGAATATCTCCTAAATTTGCACAGTTTAGGAGATCCTCATAGTGCATGCAGCCATTGACGACATCAGCGCATGCGGCTCCCAAGCGCATGCGCAGGATTGACGTCATCGTGGCTTTGGCCACTCACAGCCTGCGAACCTAGAAGAAACACTGGGGAAGATATCAGCTGTCTCAGCGGTGTGTGGGCACCGCTGAGACAGCTTCGATCTAAGGTGAGTATTTCATAATGCGCTAGTATACGATGCATACTAGTGATCAACCGATAACGGTTTTTCGTTGCCGATACTGATATTTTGGCCAATGCATATCGGTATCGGCCGATATTGGCCGATATTTTTGTACATTTAATAAAAATATATTTTTTATTTTTATCACTTGACAGGTACTGTTGTGGAGGGATCTGGGGGTCTAAAAGACCCCAACTCCCTCCTCTGCACTTAAAAGCATTCAAAACGCCCCTTCATGACCAGGCCATTTTTTTGCGATTCAGCACTGCGTTATTTTAACTGACAATTATGCGGTCGTGTGACTCTGTACCCAAATAAAATTGATGTCCTTTTTTTCCCACAAATAGATATTTCTTTTGGTGGTATTTTATCACCTCTGCGTTTTTTTTTTTGGTTTTTTTTTTGCGCTATAAACAAAAAAAGACCGACAATTTTGACAAAAAAATCCCCAAATTGTTTACTTTTTGCTATAAAAAATTCCCAATAAAAAAATTAAAAAAAAAATCTAAATTCTTGATCAATTTAGACAAATATTTATTCTGCTACATGTTATGGGAAGCAACGCTGTACCAAAAAAAACAAAAAAAAAAAAACATTATGTCCTTTATTTCCCCACAATTAGAGTTTTCTTTTTTTTTTTTTTTTGACCAACACTTTCTAAAAAATAAATAAATAAATAAATAAATAAATAAATTTTTTACTTCTGTTATACAACATATCCAATAAGAAAAATAAAAAAAAAATAATTAAATATTTCTTGATCAATTTAGGCCAATATGTATTCTGCTATATTTGGTTAAAAAAAATCCCAATAAGCGTATGTGGATTGGTTTGCATAAAAGTTTTAACATCTACAAACTATGGAATATTTTTATTTTCATTTTTTTTTTTACTAGTAATGGCGGCAATCGGCGACTTATAGCAGGACTGCGATATTGCGGTGGACATTCTGACACTTTTTGGGGACCAGTGACACTAATACAGCGATCAGTGCTAAATAATATACTGTACTAATGACACTGGCTGGGAAGGGAGTTAACATGGGGGGGGCGATCAAAGGGTTAACTGTGTGCCTAGCCAGTGTTTATGTGAACTGTGTGAGGTGCTTTTACTAGGGGAAGAGATGGAATTTATTCCCTGCTTTGCAGGAACACAGGACTAATGCCTTTCCCCCTGTCAGAACAGTAATCTGCCTTGTCTACATAGGCAGGCTGCCTGTCTGCCTGATGATCCGTGGGTGCCGGCGGACATCGAGTCTGCGGTACTCACCGATCGCCTTCCACTGTGTGTAATCACACGTATGCCTCCTACCTAGAAGAGTCAGCTCATGTATTTATATGTCATCCAGGGCAGAGGTACACCCCCCTGTAGCAGTAAGACTGCTATAGGGAGTAACTTAAGTGGTTGTACACCAGACATGAAATATTACCAAAGCATATCCCTGTATAGTGTGTGCTTATTTCACGGATGCAGAAAGACATTATATTAGAAATGGCGGTGATCAGCTTCTTATAGTGACTGTGATCGTGTAGTGAGCAATCAGGGACTGGCGCTAACTGACACTGGCTGGGAGGGACGCTAATTGACTCTAACTGACACTATCTGACATCATAGTGACACTCATACAGTGATTAGTTATAATATACTAATATAGTTATATATATTAATTGATACTGTCACTGTACTAATGGCACTGGCTGGGTGACAGGGGTGATCAGGAGGGCAATCAAAGGGTTCAATACACAATACACAATAAATGCTGCGCTATGTGAATGCTAAACGACTGTACAATCAGAATTCAACAATATTAAAATAATATTAACCACTTCTGGACTGGAAGGATTTGCCCCCTTAATGACCAGGCCATTTTTTGTGATTCGGCACTGCGTTAAATTACTGGTCAATTGCCCGGTCGTTCGACGCTATACCTAAATAAAATGGATGTCCCTTTTTTTCTACACAAACAGAGCTGTCTTTCTGGTGGTATTTGATCACCTGTGCGATTTTTATTTTTTGCGCTATAAACAAAAAAAGAGCGACAATTCTGAAAAAAAAAAAAAAAAAACAATATTTTTCACATTCTGCTATATGAAATTCCCCAAAAAATAAATTTAAAAATCAAATGTTTTCATCAATTTGTATTCTGCTACATATCTTTGGTAAAAAAAAAAATCGCAATAAGCAAATTTTGATTGTTTTGCACAGAAGTCTACAAACTAGGGGAAAGATTTATGTAATTTTTTTTTTTTTTTACTAGTAATGGCGGCGATTTTTAGCGGGACTGCGACATTGCGGCGGACAGATCAGACCCCTAACTGACATTTTTGACACTTTTGGGGGGATCATTGACATTGCTACAGTAATCAGTGCTAAAAATATGCACTGTTACTGTAATAATGAAGCTGGAAGGACAGGGGTTAACCTAGGGGTGATCAAAGGGTTACGTGTGAGCCTAGGGGAGTGTCTTCTAACTGTGGGGGGAGGGGCTTGTGAAATGACCATAGAGACCTGTGACCTATGTAGAAGGATCACAGGGGCTCTGTGATCATTTCAGAGAGAAGAACAGTTAGCTGTGTTTACAACAGCTGACCGCTGTTCTTTCTCAGTTGGAAGCGATCGCGGTTGCCCAGCGGCAATCGGTGCCACCGGTCCCGTGCATCCCCGCTGCCTAGTGGGGGCGGGCATCCCCTGAACTGACGTACCCCTACGTCGATTCACGCAGCCGAGCCAGCCTGCCACAGTATATGTGCGGCAAGTGGTTAAAAAGTGCATAAATATAGTGAAAAACTGTCCAACATAAATGTGAAATCACCATATAATAACAAAAAAGTCCATGCAAATGATTGATTGCAACAAAAATATAAAGCAAAAATCTAAAAATTAAGAAAAACACACAGTGCTTGATCCAGCGTGCAATTCCTTCTCAGTGCAAAAACCAATAGTGTGCCACCTTAATGTGCTCCCCCCGACCAGGAATATTCTCACCTGGGGTAATATGATCACCGCAATTAAGTGTGATCCAAACTAGCTTTTTAGCCCACTGTTGGCTATATCCAACTTCTCCAATCTCCTTCTAGTCTCCTCTCATTACGGATTGTAGTATCCTGATATATGCTGTTCTGTTCCCAACCACCGCATGCACCTGTAAACCAGGACGTTTGGTGCGAGGTACAGATATGTCGCAGTGCCCAGGGGAGCTGCCAGCCAGCAATAAAATTACTACTGGGTGGTTGGCAAGTGGTGCTTAACCACTTCAGCCCCGGAAGGTTTTACCCCCTTCCTGACCAGGCCCTATTTTGCGATTCGGCACTGCGATACTTTAACGGACAATTGCGCGGTCGTGCGACGCTGTACCCAAACAAAATTTACATCCTTTTTTTCCCCACAAATAGAGCTTTCTGGTGGTATTTGATCACCTGTGCAATTCTAATTTTTTGCGCTATAAACAAAAAAAGAGCGACAATTTTGAAAAAAAAAAAAAAAAACAATATTTTTCACATTCTGCTATATGACATTCCCAAGACAAAAAATTTAAAAATTAAATGTTTTTTTAACATTTCAGGCCAATTTCTTTTTTGCTACATATTATTGGTAAAAAAAAATGCAATAAGCGTATTTTGATTGGTTTGCGCAAAAGTTATCGCGTCTACTAATTAAGGGAAAGATTTATGTCATTTTTATTGGTTATTTTTTTTACTAGTAATGGTGGCGATCTGCGATTTTTTGCAGGACTGCGACACTGAGGTGGACAGATCGGACCCCTAACTGACATTTTTGACACTTTTGGGGGGACCAGTGATATTACTACAGTAATCAGTGCTAAAAATATGCACTGTTACTGTAATAATGCCATTGGCAGGGAAGGGGTTAACCCTGTGGGTGATCAAGGGGTTAAATGTGAGCCTAGGGGAGTGATTCTAACTGTATGGGGGTTGGGCTTCTGAAATGACCATAGAGACATGTGATTCTATATAGCAGGATCACATGGGCTCTATGATCATCCCAGGGAGAAGGAAGGTCGGCTGTGTTTACAACAGCCGACCGCCCTTTTCTCTCAGGCAATCGGAGCCACCTGCCCACTGTATCGGCTTCCCCGCTGACGAGGCACGCGCTCGCCCCCTAGACTCCCGAGAGCGAGCGCCGTACATATACGGCGATTTGTCTGGGAGCGGCTGCCTGCTGCAGTACATCTGCGGCGGGCGGTCGTAAACAGGTTAAAAATCATACCTTGGTAATTTTATTAACATCAGCTGACCTTTCATATATTTAAAAAAAAAAATCACTAAAAATCTCATATACTCCTTTTAATATATGTTTGGGAGAGTCAGGGAAAATCCATAGCTTGTTTGGTAACAATGCAGTCATGAGACAAAACAAAGCACGCTATCACTTTTCAAGTTTTGCTACTGTATGTAAAGCTAACAAAGTTTTTACTTTCAATATATCTAGTAGAAGTTAGTCACAGTCAACTGGACTTGTTCTATAATGTTGAAGATGCTGCGTAGCTTAGCCAATCAGCTTCTTCAGTTCTAATGAGTATCAGACAATACCCCAGCATATACTGTATATCCACACAGGTAACACCGACACCTTAATGCAATCATCATGGCATGTGTAGGTGGTATTGTCCAAGAACAGGATGGTGGATATGAAAAATTGTGGAACCTCCTTGTTCTAGGTACATAATCCCATCCTTGACGTCATAGGTGTCAATCCTTTGAGTTACGTAATTTAAACTGGCCACACAGGTAACACCGACACCTTAATGCAATCATCATGGCATGTGTAGGTGGTATTGTCCAAGAACAGGATGGTGGATATGAGAAATTGTGGAATCTCCTTGTTCTAGTTACATAATCCCATCCTTGGCGACATAGGTGTCAATCCTTTGAGTTACATAACTTAAACTGGCCCAGAGGCGGACTGGGCCGGGAGGCAGGGAGGCGATTGCCCTCCAGGCCGCTCTGATGCTTCCTAAAAAGGCCACTTGCTCCGCACCGATTCCACCCCTGCAGACAGGCATGACACCCGCCGGCCGCCGCTACATTGTGTTATACTTGCGGAGCATCACTGCTCTGCTGCAACTCTGCAAGTATACTATAATGTAGCGGTGGCTGGCGGGTGTCATGCCTGTCTGCAGGGGTGGAATCGGTGCGGAGCGAGTGGCCTTTTTGACTGGTGAGTCCAGTCACTTCCCTGTCAGGCGGAGTGATCTCCACCCGACAGATGCTTTCTAGTCCCGGCCGAGTGTGATGTCATCCAGAGGCCAGGAGGCGGGAAGAAAGGACGGAGGAGAGTGCTTCTGCAAGGAACTGCGAGGAGCCAGCCCAGTGAAGCCCTGTGGAATAGTGAGTTTTCAGAGGCTGCTCAGGCTGATAATACACCTTACATAAGGCAATGTTATGTCAGTGTTGTAGATGTGTGAAATGGCTCAAGTGATTAACTCATTGAGGCGAGGAGTTCATTTACAATGCTGTTTGTAAAATGCAGTATGGTGGGGGTTAATGTACTGCCACTGGCCACTAATGCATTAGTGACCAGTGGCAGTTAATTAACCCCTTTGTGCTGCATTAGTGACAGTGGCACCAGTGTCAGTGTTAATTAACCCCTGTATTGTGCAGCATGAAATGGTTAATAAACACTGACACTGGTACAACTAATGCAGCACAAAGGGGTTAATGACTGCCACTAGTCACTATGCATCAGTGTCCAGTGGTGTATTTTATTTTTGTGCTACCCTAGGCAAGATTTAAATCGGGCACCCCCATCTACATTTATCCCACCCCAGCCACAGTATACTGTTCTTGTCTCAGGGTCTGATGAGGAAGCCACAGCTGTTCACAATGAATGGCTGCGGCTTCCTTATCAGACCCTGGGACATGAGGGCAGAGGATGGGGGTCAGTGGGACATAGGACGGGGTCAGCAGGGCAGAGAATGTGGCGGCAATGGTAAGCACTGATCAGGAGCAATGATTAAGCTGGATTGATATGCAGCACTAGTATGTGGCAATGATGGATACTGATAGGTGGCACTGATCAAGCTGCACTGATGAGGCTGAACTTATATGCACTGGTGAGGCTGCATTGATGGGCAATGATCAGGCTGCACTGATGAGGCTGCACTGGTGGACACTGGTGGTGCTGCGTTGCTGGGGACTGATGAGGCTGCATGGATGGAAACTGATGAGGCTGCACTGACTGGTGGACACTGATGAGGCTGAAAAAGTGAAAAAATGTGGCGCTCAACAGCTTGATAAAACACAAAATAAATTATTCCAATGTGCAAACGTTCGTGCAAAAAAACTGTTTCTAGTGTCCAAAAAAAAAAAGGGTTAAGCAAACAGCCAATGATGGAAACACAGACTTGATAGGAGTGAATCTCAAAAAAGCCTCCACCTCCACACAATCACCCAGTGAAATGTATAGGTACCGCTTACCAGAACCACTGGACCCCTTAGTTATAGGGGTTCAAACACGCTTATTGATCCACATCAGATCCAACCTTGCACATCCCCCTCTCACACAGGCGACAGTGTGTTGCCAAATCGATGGAGCATTAAAGAACCAAGTCATAGATGGAGAGAAATGACAAACAGGCTCTCATGGTGCAGTATTACTCATCAAAGGATCATTTTCAGTTTGCTGGGGATAGGAGACCCAGCTCCACGCCTGCGTTCCTTAGACCCGGAAGTTTACGGTCTCACGTTCCCAATCTAAGGGTCTAAGGAACGCAGGCATGGAGCGGCGGCTCCTATCTCGCCTGTGTGAGAGGGGGATGTGCAAGGTCGGATCTGATGTGGATCAATAAGCATGTTTGACCCCCTATAACTAAGGGGTCCAGTGGTTCTGGTAAGCGGTACCTATACATTTCACTGGGTGATCGTGTGGAGGTGGAGGCTTTTTTGAGATTCACTCCTATCAAGTCTGTGTTTCCATCATTGGCTGTTTGCTTAACCCTTTTTTTTTTGGACACTAGAAACAGTTTTTTTGCACGAACGTTTGCACATTGGAATAATTTACTTTGTGTTTTATCAAACTGTTGAGTGCCACATTTTTTCACTTTTTCATTTGTCACGTTATTTACGTTGATTTTGCAGCTCGCAGAGTGGAAGCAATTTCACCCTAAACACATTTATAGATATGAGTAGTGTTTATTTATTTATACATCACATTCATTTTGCGCAGTTTTTGTTGGGTTCACCAATAATCTTCTTTCACTGATGAGGCTGAGCTGATGGACACTGATCAGGCTGCATTGATGGGTACTGATCAGGGTGCATTGATGGGCACTGGTCAGGTTGCATTGATGGGCAATGATCAGGATGCCTTGATGGGCACAGGTGAGGCTGCATTAATGGGCACTTATGAGGCTGGACTGATGGGCACTGGTGAGGCTGCATTAATGGGCACTGATGAGGCTGGACTGATGGGCACTGGTGAGGCTGCATTAATGGGCACTGATGAGGCTGGACTGATGGGCACTGGTGAGGCTGCATTGATGCATTATTTTTGTTAAACCTCCTTTGTTGCTATTAACATTAAATTATGTTACCACATTGTATCATATTTGTCTTGCTTTATAACATCAATATCCGTTATAAACCAGGTGGGCATAGATGGTGAGCTCGGTGGTTCAATGGGCCACTTGACTGGACTTGCCCCCCAGGCCCAAGGCTGCCAGTCCTCCCCTGAACTGGCCACACAGGTAACACCGACACCTTAAGCCAATCATCATGGATTCTGTAGGTGGTATTGTCCAAGAACAGGATGGTGGATATGAAAACTTGTGGAACATCCTTGTTCTAGTTACATAATCCCATCCTTGGTGTCATAGGTGTCAATCGTTTGAGTTACGTAACTTAAGCTGGCCACACAGGTAACACCGACACCTTAATTCAATCATCATCGATTCTGTAGGTGGTATTGTCCAAGAACAGGATGGTGGATATGAAAAATTGTGGAATCTCCTTGTTCTAGTAATATAATCCCATCCTTGGCATCATAGTGTCAATCCTTCGAGTTACGTAACTTAAGCTGGCCACACAGGTAACACCAACACCTTAATCCAATCATCATGGAATGTGTAGATGTTATTGTCCAAGAACAGGATGGTGGATATGAAAAATTGTGGAACCTCCTTGTTCTAGTTACATAATCCCATCCTTGGCGTCATAGGTGTCAATCCTTTGAGTTACGTAACTTAAACTGGCCACAGATGGATTGAAATTCAAGCGGTTCAACATGGACCAGCCACATTAAATTCCCTCTATGGTTGCTCCCGTTTGATAGGAGCTGACCTAGTGATCAACTCCTCTTGAACGGGACCGTTGGAAAACTTGTGTTCAATAAGATCATGCAGTAAAACAGCTGCAGAGCTGATCACTGTACGTTGCAGTGGAGGAGTCCAGTTGTCAGAATACAAAAACGCAGTAGGGGGCGGGGGGGGGGGGATCCCTCCATCCATCTTGAATGTGTGGATAGAGGAATCTTTCTCTTCTTTTTTTTGATCAGCTAGCTGGCTGATCATAAAAACAAATCATCTATGGCCAGTCTAAAAGTGTGAATTGTCAAAATTTTTCGGGTAGAGATGTTAGAGCTTCATTATAGTTGGAAAATAGATTGCATTGAAAGCCCCCACCCCTGTTTAGTGATGGATGTTGCAGTTTAATGTAAATGGTCACTTTCAGGTCTCTTGGAAACCAATTCCTGGCAAGAGGCTGTTGCATTGTTTATATAGGATATTCTGTATATGTATGTGTATAAATATATATTACATATATATTACATATCATAGGGGCAGGTAATGACCCTGTGCTATGTTAATTGCAACTTGCCTACCAGCTGTGTTAGGCCATAATCCACAAACCTATGTTCACATTAAAAAGACTATGTGTATGTATATCTGTGTATAAATATATATATATTTATACACATACATATACAGAATATCCTATATAAACAATGCAACAGAGGCATGCTGGGGTATTTTGCTGAAACTCACAGGAACTGAAGAATTTGCACCTTCAGCCATGCAAATCAAAGGATTAAAATGTTTCATGAATACAGTAAACCCCCCTCCATTGCAGGGGTTACGTTCTGGACCCACCCCCGAAAAGTGAAAATCCGCAAAATAGAAAAACCCTATTAAAATACACTGTAGGCATGTTTTTTTTACTGTCACTGTACTTGCAATATACCGGGACCGCAAAAACTGAACCGCGATGGAGCGGGGGTTTACTGTACCTACTTTTGGGCAAAGGATTGCCCATACATTATACAATGTTCTTGTACAATATTCCTTTAGATTTACCAAAACTATATTATATGAGGTCAAACCTAAACACTTTCAATTTGTAAGCAATTAGGCAGGCTCTTGCTCTACATAGTAGGTAAATGTAAAGGAAATTGAACAAGAAAATTGTAATAATATATGGCCAGCCTAAGTTTTCTTGAAAACAAAGTCTTTCTGCGCTGGTGGGTTGGCTTTACAACTGGTTCACATGTTGGACAGAGAGTACAACTGGTTCACATGTTGGACAGAGAGTACAACTGGTTCACATGTTGGACAGAGAGGACAACTGGTTCACATGTTGGACAGAGAATACAACTGGTTCACATGTTGGACAGAGAGTACAACTGGTTCGCATGTTGGACCGAGAGGACAACTGGTTCACATGTTGGACAGAGAGTACAACTGGTTCGCATGTTGGACCGAGAGGACAACTGGTTCACATGTTGGACAGAGAGGACAACTGGTTTGCATGTTGGACAGAGAGATCAACTGGTTCACATGTTGGACAGAGAGTACAACTGGTTCGCATGTTGGACAGAGAGGACAACTGGTTCACATGTTGGACAGAGAGTACAACTGGTTCGCATGTTGAACAGAGAGGACAACTGGTTCACATGTTGGACAGAGAGAACAACTGGTTCACATGTTGGACAGAGAATACAACTGGTTCACATGTTGGACAGAGAGGACAACTGGTTTACATGTTGGACAGAGAGGTCAACTGGTTCACATGTTGGACAGAGAGGTCAACTGGTTCACATGTTGGACAGAGAATACAACTGGTTCACATGTTGGACAGAGAGTACAACTAGTTCGCATGTTGGACAGAGAGGACAACTGGTTCACATGTTGGACAGAGAGGACAACTGGTTTGCATGTTGGACAGAGAGATCAACTGGTTCACATGTTGGACAGAGAGTACAACTGGTTCGCATGTTGGACAGAGAGTACAACTGGTTCACATGTTGGACAGAGAGTACAACTGGTTCACATGTTGGACAGAGAGTACAACTGGTTCGCATGTTGGACAGAGAGGTCAACTGGTTCACATGTTGGACAGAGAGGTCAACTGGTTCACATGTTGGACAGAGAATACAACTGGTTCACATGTTGGACAGAGAGTACAACTGGTTCGCATGTTGGACAGAGAGGACAACTGGTTCACATGTTGGACAGAGAGGACAACTGGTTTGCATGTTGGACAGAGAGATCAACTGGTTCACATGTTGGACAGAGAGTACAACTGGTTCGCATGTTGGACAGAGAGGACAACTGGTTCACATGTTGGACAGAGAGGACAACTGGTTCACATGTTGGACAGAGAGGACAACTGGTTCACAAAATGTGAAAGAGGCCATCTAACTACGTCAAACTGGAGCAGCCATCATTGAACGGAGGTAGGGGCCTTCAACACCATCTGTCCTTCTCATATAATGCTGTTTTAACATCTATACAAGGTATTTTGACATAAATTCACACCTTCAGCCATGTAAATCGTAAAATTTAAACCTTTGAAGCTTTTCTGACACCAAGAATGGGATTCTGTAACTAAAACAGGGTGATTCCATAAGTTTGATGATTCCTACCCTGTCCTTGGACAATACCATCTGTCTTTCCATGATAATGGTGTATTTTTCCCAACACACATTAGAACTGAAGACGTGGCTTGGATAAACTATAAGGCTCCATTCACATGTAGGCGTTTTGGGGCGTTTTTGGGGAGTTTTTCTGCTCTAGGATCAGCTCTCAAAACGCCCAACAAGACAAATCCTATTCATTTCAATGGCCCCTGTTCACATCTGAGCTTTTTCATGATGTGAGCAAAACGCCCAACGCTCAAAAAAGTACACAAGCTTCTTTTTGGGCAGATTACAGGCGTTTTCCATTGGTCTCTATTCAATCTAAAAACGCCTGCACAAAAAACGCCTGTAAATCGCGGTAAAAAACGCGCGAAAACGCTACGCTCAGGTGTGAATGTAGCCTAAAGCGTCTTCTACATTACAGAACACGTCCAGTTGAATGTGATTACCCTACTACTAGATATACCCTGACCTGGAGAAACCTTTACAGATATTTTACTTTCAACATGTTTATTTTCCATTTAGGATCACCCTATGAAAGAGAAGACCCCTGTGTCATATATGACAATGTGCTAGAGCTGACGCCAGCAAGGAACACTCAACCTTATTCGGTAAACCTTTTTTTAAATGGTAAATTGTTCTTAAAGGGTATGTAAACCCTAACTATTATCTGCTCTAATATGTTCTTTTTTGGTCTGTTAAATATGCTATGGAAAGCATTTTTGTTATATTTATATGTTATGTTTTATTGGGGATCAATTGAGCGCCAATTTTATTGCCTTTTATCTTGTTATATCTGTGCAATATATGCAAAAAAAATACCTGATGGTCATGTCATGAACTTAGCGCTGTCCTGAGCAGACTTCCTATATTATATCAAGGAATCCTCCTAGTTCTTGTACTATGGAGCAATTGGTCCCTGCGCTCTGGAAATTAAAGTGGTTCTAAAGGCTGAAGGTTTTTTTTGCATTCTATGCATGGAGGTAAAATTCCTTCTCTGTGTGCGCCCCCCCCCCCCCCCAAGCTCCTTCAATCCTTACCTGAGCCCCCTCTGATCCAGCAATGTTCACGATAGGCCTCGGCTGTGTGGGGGACTCTCCCTCCTCATTGGCTTAGACAATTGGTTTAAGTGTTTTTGGGATCAAAGGTGGGTTAAAAAAAATGTACATGGTCAGATGAGCTCCTTAGAGCAAGCTCTAATCTGATAGAATGACTGAATTTTTGTTTCATTTTTTTTTTTTTTTTTTAATTTTAGACTCAGAGGTCGAAAGAGGAACATGCTTACATGGTAAGGCTTTATGTTTTGTCTAAACTGCTTAAAATTATATCATTATTAGATTGTAAGCTCTCAGGGGCTTACAATCTAATAACCCTCTCCTAACCCTCTTGTATTGAATTGTATTGTTGCTGTACTGTCTCCTTTTATATTGTAAAGCATTGTGCAAACTGTTGGTGCTATAAATCCTGCATAATAATATTATAATAATAATTATTATACCAGGCAAAGTTTTTTTTTTTTTTTTATGATGATGAGCAGTTAACCCTAACAATACTCAACAATGACATTTTAGCTTTTGGGAGAATGCCTATAAGTTAACCACTTCTGGACCAAACCTATCTCTGACACTTGTTGTTTACAAGTTAAATTCAGTATTTTTTTCTAGAAAATTACATAGAATCCCCAATATATATATATATATATATATATATATATATATATATATATATATATATATATATATATATATATATATATATTTTTTTATAGCAGAGAACCTAGAGAATAAAATGGAAATTGTTGTAATACTTTATGTCACACCATATTTGTGCAGCGGTCTTACAAATCCAATTTTTTGGGGAAAAAAATACACTTTTTTTAACCACTTAAGCCCCGGAAGATTTTACCCCCTTCCTGACCAGGGGGTATTTTGCGATTCGGCACTGCATGATTTTAACGGACAATTGCGCGGTCGTGCGACGCTGTACCTAAACAAATTTGACATCCTTTTTTTCCCACAAACAGAGCTTTCTTTTGGTGGTATTTGATCACCTGTGCGATTTTTTGATCACGCGCTATAAACAAAAAAATAGCGTCAATTTTGCAAAAATAGCAATATTTTTCACATTTTTTTATATGAAATTCCCCCCAAAAAAATGTAAAAATCAAAATTTTTTAACATTTTCGGCCAATTTGTTTTATGCTACCTATGTTTGGTAAAAAGAATTGCAAAAAGCGTATTTTTATTGGTTTGCGCAAAAGTTATCGCGTTTACTAACAAAGGGAAAGATTTATGTCATTTTTGTTGTTTTTTTTTTAACGCGTAATGGCGGCGATCTGCGATTTTTTTTGCGGTACTGCGACATTGCGGCGGACAGATCGGACCCTTGACTGAAATTTTTGACACTTTTGGGGTTACCAGTGACATTTCTACAGTAATCAGTGCTATACATATGCACTGTTACTGTAAAAATACACTGGCAGTGAAGGGGTTAACTTTTTTTGAAAGGGAGGGGCTATGTGTGTCCCTAGGGGCGTGCTTTCTACTGTGATTGGCTGTGGCTTCAGATGTATGAACAGTGATCAACGGTCCTACATAGTAGAACCGTATGATCATCCTTCATACACAGGGGAGAATGACAGGCAGCTTGTTTACACAAGCCGCCTGACTTTCTCCCTCTCCCCCGACGATTGCCGAGTGACCGGACATCGGGTCCGCCGGTCACACGCGTGGGGGGGTCCGTGACTGCGCGGGAGCACCCCTCCGCGGGCGCGTGCTCGCTCCCCAGAGCCTCACAGGCTAGCGACGTAGACCTACGTCGCTCTGCCTGTGAGGGGCTGACTGCCGCAGTAAATATACTGTGAGCAGTCGGCAAGCGGTTAATACTTGCGCAGCTTTTTCTTTTTCATATATATATATATAGATATATTTTTTTTTAGCAGAGACCCTAGAGAACAAAATGGAAATTGTTGCAATACTTTATGTCACACCATATTTGCGCAGCGGTCTTACAAATACAATTTTTTTGGGGAAAAAATACAATTTTTTTAATTATAAAAGTAAGAAAACTGTAAAGTTAGCCCAATTTTTTTCTACAATGTGAAAGATAATGTAACGCCGAGTAAATAAATACCCAACATGTCAACATTGGTACTTAAAAAATCTCCATAGGCGACGGTTTGAAAATGTCTACAGTTTAGAGTTACAGAGGAGGTCTAGTGCTAGAATTATTACTCTCGCTCTAACGATCGCGGCAATACCTCACATGTTTGGTTTCAACACTGTTTACATATGTGGGCGCAGCTTGTATATGCGTTCGCTTCTGCGCGTGAGCTCGGAAGGACGGGGCAATTTACATTTTTTATTTTCCTATTTTTTTTACTTTTTATTTTTACACTGTCCCTTTGAAAATGTTTTGATCACTTTTATTCCTATTACAAGGAATGTAAACATCCCTTGTAATAGAAATAGGCAGGACAGGACCTCTTTATTGTGAGATCTGGGATCAAAAAGACCTCACATCTCATATCTACCCTTAAAAAACATAAAAATGTCATTTTGTTCAATCAAAAAAAAAAAATAGGCCCTTTAATACCGTTGGGCGGAAGTGACGTCTGACATCGCTCCGGTCCTCCAAGGCCATAGAGTCGAGAAGTGGGCCATCTTGACCTCACACTGCTTCCTGCCTAGAACCTGAAAATAATGGATTTTTTTCCCCGCTACTGACGGCTCTGGTAAGCGGGGAAAACGCCTGGGAAGTGGTGAGAGGGGGGGGGGGGGGGACACCTCTCCCGTCGCCCATAAAAGTGATCCCGTGGCGAATCCGAAGCTGGGACCACTTTTATGTAAAAGAGGACCGCCGGCCGTGTAGGAAAATAAAGCTATCTGCTGCCATAACTCTAGTATTTAACGTCAAATTAGCATTAAAATACGATGCAGAAAACATCCCTATTCCCTTGGGAGAAAAGAAATCTGAACAAAACTCATTTTTCAGTAGTGTGTACCAATCCTGAGCACTAAGTTTCGTTTTCGTCTGATGCCTTGTTCCTTTGCTTTCTGCATGAGTCACTTCTGACAAGTTTTTCTGACACCAAAAGATAAAAAGGTGACGGAGGAGAGCTCCAGCACACAGCCTGTGATTGACAGCCTCAGCTCAGTTCCTGTGTGCTGTGGGGGAGCGACATGTCTTCCTTCTCTTCCCTCCCCCTCCAATTAGCTCTCCTCACTGAGATTTGCAGCTCTCTGCCCCTTGCTTTCTGAAATCTCAGACAAACTGTATACATTCTGCACTTTGAATGGCTGTATAGAAGAAAGTGCTTCAGAAAAACAGGTACAACTTATTATATGTAGGAGGATTGGCTTCAGCTCTGTGTTTTACCTGAGTATATGTAAGGGTTTACAACGGAATGCCGAAATAGCAAAAAATGTCCTGGTCATAAAGAAGGTAAAACTTTCCAGAGGTCAAGTTATTAAGGATTTGGAGGCTATGTTGTATTTCCATCTACAGAGCATTGGAAATTTGGCAAGAGAGAGTATACAGTGGTGATCGAAAGTTTGGGCACCCCAG
This sequence comes from Pelophylax lessonae, assembly GCF_965119305.1. Classification (NCBI taxonomy): domain Eukaryota; kingdom Metazoa; phylum Chordata; class Amphibia; order Anura; family Ranidae; genus Pelophylax; species Pelophylax lessonae. The sequence goes on along the minus strand of NC_138779.1, from coordinate 187,082,353 downwards.
GTAAAATTTTGTATTAATGTGCATAAAGAAGCCAAGGAAAGATGGAAAAGTCTCCAAAAGGCATCAAATTACAGATTAGAAATTCTTATAATATGTCAACAAAAGTTAGATTTTATTTCCATCATTGACACTTTCAAAATGACAGAAAACAAAAAAATGGTGTCTGCAAAAGTTTTGGCACCCTGCAGAATTTATAGCATGCACTGCCCCCTTTGCAAGGCTGAGATCTGCCAGTTTCATGGATTATTCTCAATCATCATCTGGGAAGACCAGGTGATGTCAATCTCTAAGGTTTTAAATGCCCAGACTCATCTGACCTTGTCCCATCAATCAGCACCATTGGATCTAAGCAGTTATCTAGAAAACTGAAACTGAAAATAGTTGACGCTCACAAAGCTGGAGAAGGCTATAAGAAGATAGCAAAGCGTTTTCAGATGTCAATATCCTCTGTTCGGAATGTAATTAAGAAATGGCAGTCATCAGGAACCGTGGAAGTTAAAGCAAGAGCTGGAAGACCAAGAAAAATATCAGACAGAACAGCTCGCAGGATTGTGAGAAAAACAATTCAAACCCCACGTTTGACTGCACGATCCCTCCAGAAAGATCTGGCAGACACTGGAGTTGTGGTACACTATTCCACTATAAAGAGATACTTGTACAAATATGGCCTTCATGGAAGAGTCATCAGGAGAAAACCTCTTCTATGTCCTCACCACAAAAATCAGCGTTTGAGCTTTGCAAATGAACATATAGACAAGCCTGATGCATTTTGGAAACAAGTTCTGTGGACCGATGAGGTTAAAATTGAACTTTTTGGCCGGAATGAGCAAAGGTATGTTTGGAGAAGAAGGGGCACAGAATTTCATGAAAATAACCTCTGTCCAACTGTTAAGCATGGGGGTGGATCAATCATGCTTTGGGGTTGTATTGCAGCCAGTGGCACAGGGAACATCTCACGAGTAGAAGGAAAAATGGATTCAATAAAATTTCAGCAAATTTTGGATGGTAACTTGATGCCATCTGTGAAAAAGCTGAAGTTAAAGAGAGGATGGCTTCTACAAATGGATAATGATCCTAAACACACCTCGAAATCCAAAGGGGATTACCTCAAGAGGCGTAAACTGAAGGTTTTGCAATGGCCTTCACAATCTCCTGACCTCAACATAATTGAAAATCTATGGATAGACCTTAAAAGAGCAGTGCGTGACAGACAGCCCAGAAATCTCACAGAACTGCAAGACTTTTGTAAGGAAGAATGGGCAAAGATACCTCAAACAAGAATTGAAAGATTCTTGGCTGGCTACAAAAAGCGTTTACAAGCTGTGATACTTGCCAAAGGGGGCAGTACAAGATATTAACTCTGTAGGGTGCCCAAACTTTTGCAGATGCCATTTTTTTGTTTTCTGTAATTTTGTCAGTGTAAATGATGGAAATAAAATCTAACTTTTGTTGACATGTTATAAGAATGTCTAATCTGTAATTTTATGCCTTTTGGAGATTTTTTCATCTTTCCTTGGCTTCTTTATGCACATTAATACAAATTTTGGTGCCCACTGTAAGTGGATTAGAGCTGTTCTTTAAAAATACTCTGAATGGGAAAAGTGCAGAGTCACTTATAAAGAGAAGTGCAGGGTAATATAAAAATGAACATTTATACTCCAATGCTGCATCTGTCCCCAGCTGCATCTGCAATGAGAATTGAGCGATCAAAGACCGTTGATCACTCCGTTCTTGGTGAGCAGAAATCCAGTAACTATCAGTCACTATCAGTAACTATCAGTAACCATAAGTCACTGGCTCTCTGTTCTGCCCCTCCAGCGCTCACTGGAGTGCTGGGCTGTGGAGGGGGCGGGAGCAGCTGGTTCAGGCTCTCGGTGACACGCTAAGAGGGTGAGCCAGTTGCCGGTCTAGATAACTTTACAGATCCAGACACCAGTTTTGCAGGACCAGAATTAAACTCCACAGGAAAGAATTATTAATTATATAAAGAAAAAGAATTATTAAAAGAAATAAATGCACAGTAAATATATCATATGTTATAAATGTATTTAGCTTAAGGGATAAAACTGGAAATATGTCAGATTTCCTCGTTCAATATTTTTTATTGAGGAACATTTTTTTGGAGTTATAATTGTTGATGATAGGGGAGGCTACAACAATAATTGGCTGATTTTTTGGTTTAGGTGTAAGTGAACCATTACATTTCATATACTGATTTTCTTTCCTTAGCCATTGTTTGGCATTGGGAAAGTTCTATTTTTCTATACTGTATATACATGCAAATATTTTTTGTTCTCTTACAGGTTCTTCAGTATGCGTCAGAAAGCCATTACAATGAGATAAACAGATGAAGCCACCTGATATACTTGAATGCTAAGGAGCCACAGTGCAAAAAATCATAAAAATAATCGCTGTTTATCCATATAAAAAACATTGGTATTGTTATTATCCTAGGATAAGAAGCAAGAGGAAATCTCCCCAATAAGAACACGGACAGCAATAAAAACTAGAAAAAAATTACTGATTATTTCCTTCTCTATAAACTACTATAAAAAAAACTTTTGGTTGGCGTTAGCACTCATTCTCACTGCACAGCGCATAGTGCATAGCGCTTAACACGTGTGCTGGTGTGCGACGTGTACACACACTGATGTGCTCTCTTATGTATTCTGGTAAAAAAACAAACAATGCAATGTGTTTTTTTTTTGTTTTTTTTTTAATGTTCAAATGTTACAACTGATACAGGGTTTGGGGTTGATCTGAGGTCTGATATTCATAGATTGGGGTTGATCCGAGGTCTGATACTCAGATTTGGGCTGATTTGAATTATGATATTCAAGCATTGGGGCTAATCTGAGTTCTGATAATTATAGATTGGGGCTGATCTGAGCTCTGATTCAAGCATTGGGGTTGATCTGAGTTCTGATATTCAAAGATTGGAGCTGATCTAAGTTCTGATATTCATACATTGGGGCTGATCTAAATTCTGATCTAAATTTTGATATTCATACATTGGGCCTGATGCATTTGGGCCGATCTGAGTTCTAATACTCATGCACTGGGGCTGATCTGAGTTCTGATATTCATTCATTGGGGCTGATCTAAATTCTGAAATTCATAGATTGGGGCTGATTTGAATTCTGATATTCATAGATTGGGGCTGATCTGAATTCTGAAATTCATAGATTGGGGCTGATCTGAATTCTGATATTCATTCATTGGGGCTGATCTAAATTCGGAAATTCATAGATTGGGGCTGATCTGAATTCTGATATTCATAGATTAGGGCTGATCTGAGTTCTGATACTCTAGCATTGGGGCCAATCTGACTTCTGATACTCATACATTGGGACTAATCTGAATTATGATATTCAAGCATTGGGGCTAATCTCAATTCTGATATTCATAAATTGGGCTGATCTAAATTCTGATACTAATGCATTGGGGCCCATCTGAGTTCTGATACTCATGCATTAGGGTTGATCTGAATTCTGAAATTCATAGATTGGGGCTGATCGGAATTCTGATATTCATAGATTGGGGCTGATCTGAGTTCTGATACTCATGCATTGGGGCCAATCTGACTTCTGATACTCATACATTGGGGCTAATCTAAATTATGATTTTCAAGCATTGGGGCTAATCTCAGTTCTGATATTCATAGATTGGGGCTGATCTAATTCTGATACTCATGCATTGGGGCTGATCTGAATTTTGATATTCATAGATTGGAGCTGATGTAAGTTCTGATACTCATGCATTGGGGCTGATCTTAATTATGATATTCAAGCATTGGGGCTAATCTGAGTTCTGATATTCATAGATTGGGGCAGATCTGAGTTCTGATATTAATTCATTGAGGCTGATCTAAATTCTGATACTCATGCATTGGGGCTGATCTGAATTCTGATATTCATAGATTGGGGCTGATCTGAGATCTAAAGTGCATACATTGTGGCTAAACGTGTTTTGTGTGAGCACTAGTTAATCAAGGGGAAGGTAAACTCATAGTTTATGAATTTAAATTGCCATTATCAGTACATATAAAAGTGCAAAAATTGAAAACAAACTCAGACTACAAAAAAAACTCACTGCCACACAGATTATCCAATGCTGGTAAACATGACACCCGTGTCTACTTATAAAAAGTTTGCTGTGTGAACGCTCCAGTATTCGCAAAACCGCCTTGAGTAACCACCCTAATGTGTCCAATATGTGTTTTTCCTATGATTGTCAGCTCCATCTAGTGGCCATAATGTGATATTTTCCTGATTGTGTGTTCAAGATCAGCAACTTTTTTTTTTTTTTATGAATAGAGCTCTTGATCTGGAAAAGGTTGCTGACCCCTGTACTAAAAAGTGACTCATTAATGCACATTAATGCGTTATAAAAAGGGAAAAGGCATGCTCTATTGAAATAAATGGTTTTTATACATGAGTTTAATTTTGCTGCAGAAATACAGACTCCTCACCTCCTTTCACATCTGTTGACTACCTCAGCGCAATGGGAAGCAGCCTATTTTTGTTGTTCACCAATCAAGGTTGCTCTCTGAAAGCTCCAAGGATCGTGCCGTTTTACCTATTCTACATAGATATTCTATTGTACATTTATAATTCTCAGCTGTCCATGCGATGTTATCTTTTCTGTCAGGAGCTGTGATACAATGGAATGGCACTAGTTCACCGATTGTGTGCAACAGCCATATTACACCCCTCACATTTTTGTAAATATTTTATTCTATCTTTTCATGTGACAGCACTGAAGGAATTACACTTTGCTACAATGTAAAGTAGTGAGTGTACAGCTTGTATAACAGTGTAAATTTGCTGTCCCCTCAAAACAACTCAACACACAGCCATTAATGTCTAAACCTCTGGCAACAAAAGTCAGTACACTCCTAAGTGAAAATGTCCAAATTGGACCCAATTAGCCATTTTCCCTTCCCGGTGTCATGTGACTCATTAGTGTTACCACGTCTCATGTGTGAATGGGGAGCAGGTGTGTTAAATTTGGTGTTGTCGCTCTCACTCTCTCATACTGGTCACTGAAAGTTCAACTTGGCATCTCATGGCAAAGAACTCTCTGAGAATCTGATAAAAAGAATTGTTGCTCTACATAAAGATGGTCTGGGCTATAAGAAGATTACCAAGACCTTGAAACTGAGCTGCAGCATGGTGGCCAAGACCATACAGCGGTTTAACAGGACAGGTCCCACTCAAAACAGGCCTCGCCACGGTCAACCAAAAAAATTGAGTGCACATGCTCCGTGTCATATCCAGAGGTTGTCTTTGGAAAAAAGACGTATGAGTGCTGCCAGCATTCCTGCAGAGGTTGAAGGGGTGGGGGGTCAGCCGGTCAGTGCTAAGACCATAAGCCGCACACTGCATCAAATTGGTCTGCATGGCTGTTGTCCCTGAAGGAAGCCTCTTCTAAAGATGATGCACAAGAAAGTCTGCAAACAGTTTGCTAAAGACAAGGAGACTAAGGACATGGATTACTGGAACCATGTCCTGTGGTCTGATGAGACCAAGATAAACGTATTTGGTTCAGATGGTGTCAAGCGTGCGTGGTGGCAACCAGGTGAGGAGTACAAAGACAAGTGTGTCTTGCCTACAGTCATGCATTGTGGTGGGAGTGTCATGATCTGGGGCTGCATGAGTGTTGCCTGCACTGGGGAGCTACAGTTCATTCAGGGAATTATTAATGCCAACATGTACTGTGACATACTGAAGCAGAGCATGATCCCCTCCCTTTGGAGACTGGGCTGCAGTTCAGTATTCCAACATAACGACCCCAAACACACCTCCAATATAACCACTGTCTTGCTAAAGTAGCTGAGGGTAAAGGTGATGGACTGGCCAAGCATGTCTCCAGACCTAAACCCTATTGAGCATCTGTGGGGAATCCTCAAACAGAAGGTGGAGGAGCGCAAGGTCTCTAACATCCACCAGCTCTGTGATGTCGTCATGGAGGAGTGGAAGAGGACTCCAGTGGCAACCTGTGAAGCTCTGGTGAACTCCATGCCCAAGAGGGTTAAGGCAGTGCTGGAAAATAATGGTGGCCACACAAAATATTGACACTTTGAGTCCAATTTGGACATTTTCACTTAGGGGTGTACTCACTTTTGTTGCCAGCGGTTTAGACATTAATGGCTGTGTGTTGAGTTATTTTGAGGGGACAGCAAATTTACACTGTTATATAAGCTGTACACTCACTACTTTACATTGTAGCAAAGTGTCATTTCTTCAGTGTTGTCACATGAAAAGGTAAATATTTACAAAAATGTGAGGGGTGTACTCACTTTTGTGATATACTGTAGGTTTATGAGTCTACATAAACGTTTTCTTGTCTAGATGAAACAGCCATTTAAGCTAAGCATTACCTGTCTATAAAATAGAGCACAGCCCTATGTTTGTTGTAATAAAATCTAATAAAACTTTCCATGCTATTCCTGTGTGTCTACCTGCTGGAAACGTAATAGAGAAATATGAAACTTTGTTTCTCTGTTAGAAATAGCAAAAAAAAAAGGGTAATTTCCAATGGAAGCTTCAAATGTTTTTCTGATGAAGTATAAAATCACTGCCATGACTTGTTTAGGGCAGCAGGACAGTATTTACAGCCTTCAATGCAGAGACTAACATATGTCTAATGACATCTTTTTATACTGTATTTGACCATTCAGCCCTGATGAAGGGGGATCTATTAAACCCCAAAATGCATTGGATAGGATTAGAGCAATCAAATAATTCATTATTTATTTTAAGGCCATGTATCCATTTTTTTTCTTTATAAAGCCTTTGTCCCTGATTGATTGGAATTCATTTTTCTTTTCTTATGACCAGGGCTTTTTTTCTCAGAGGATAGGTGCAGGAACTCCCCCTTCTAAGTTACTTTGTGTCTCCCTCCTTACCCACCTCCGAGCACTAACCCTTGGTTCCACCCCTTCCAACCTCCAAGCACTGACCCTTGGTTCCACCCCTTCCAACCTCCGAGCACTGACCCTTGGTTCCACCCCTTCCAACATCCAAGCACTAACCCTTGGTTCCACACCTTCCAACCTCCAAGCACTGACCCTTGGTTCCACCCCTTCCAAACTCCGAGCACTGACCCTTGGTTCCACCCCTTCCAACCTCCGAGCACTAACCCTTGGTTCCACCCCTTCCAACATCCAAGCACTAACCCTTGGTTCCACCCCTTCCAACCTCCAAGCACTGACCCTTGGTTCCACCCCTTCCAACCTCCGAGCACTGACCCTTGGTTCCAACCCCTACCCAGCTTCCAGTACAGCCCCTTTTTAGAGAATATAGAGCCAAGTATAATTTTGTATTGGAATGAATAGAATTAGGTTATGATAATAAGAAAAGCAATAAAATAGATCCCCCACAGCCAGCAGCAATAGACCCCCCCAGCAGCAATATACCCCCAGCAGCAGCAAAAGATCTCCCAGCAGCCAACATCAATAGACTCTCTAGCAGCCAGCAACAGTGGACCCCTCCCTAAACAGTAGATCCCTTCTAGCAAAAGATCCTCCACCAGCAACAATAGATTCCCATGCAAAAATACATCCCCTCCAGCAACAATAGATCTCCCAGCAGCCAGCATCAGTAGATCCTCCAGCACCCATTGGAGGTGCCGGAACTGCGTTCCCCCGCGTTCCCGCTGAAAACAAGCCCTGCTTATGACTATCATGTCTGGTGCACATGAGCAGCCTATAACTTGCAAGACACGATGGTCTCTGCTTTTTCAAAAAACAAAAGAATATCGGACTGCACAGGCCAGAAAAGGAGCATACATCAAATGCATAAAAATTACATGTTTTATTAACGTATCACAATTAAGTCAGAAGATATGGTGCCTTTGGCCCTATCTAATTAAAAAAAAAAAAAAAAGATGACAGAAACTATATATGGCAGTACACTGGAAGAGATGGATTAGCAGGAGAAATTAGGAATACTAATATGATCGATCCTCATGTGTCGACGCGTTTCGCTAGTTAGTGCTTCATCAGGGCCTAGGAAGATCATATAGTACTCATCTACAAAAAAGAAAAAACATCATATATAAACATAATTGAGTTTCTTAGTAAATGTGCAGATAGATAGACATTGGGTGGATATTTATCATTGATATTTAGTGTTTAGATCTCTCCAGTCAAGCCTCTCCCTCGGTGCTCCAGCACCCACCCAGGGAGCTGACATACATGGGTGGTCTTACATTAAGGTTGGTCATGCACATTGAATATATAGTTGCAAGTAGAGAATACTGTCTGCACATTTAGTATCCAACATAATTATGTTTATAAATTATGTTTTCTTTTTTGTAGATGAGTACTATATGGTCTTCCTAGGCCCTGATGAAGCACTAACTAGCGAAACATGTCGGAACATGAGGATCGATCATATTAGTATTCTTAATTTCTCTTGCTAATCAATCTCATGCAATGTACTGCCGTATACAATTTCTGTCATTTAAAAAAAAAAAAAGATGAGAGCAGGGGCACGATATCTTCTGGCTTTTATATATTGTGATACTTTAATATAACATGTAATTTTTCTGAATTTGATGTTTGCTCCTTTCCTGGCCTGTGCAGTCCAATATCATTTTTTTTTTTTTGTTGTATATACATTTACAGATGTTGGCCGTGAGTGTTACAACATTTTTCTATATATTGTCTCTGCTTTAGAGTCCAGAGTTGTTCTTTTTTTTCGTTAGTCCTCTACATTTGTGCTCGGTTGTAGGAATACCTCGTAGATTTGTGGTCAGGCCGAGAAGTGCCCCGTTACATTGATGGTCAGTGAGAAGAATGCCTTTTAGATGGGTGATTAATGGGAAATATGCCTCCTTACATTGCTGATCAGTGGGAAGAATGCCATTTTATATTGATGGTCAATGAGAAAAGGGTCCTTAGATTGGTAGTCAGTGAGAGAAGGGTCCTTAGATTGGTAGTCAGTGAGAGAAGGGTCCTTAGATTGGTAGTCAGTGAGAGAAGGGTCCTTAGATTGGTGGTCAGTGAGAGAAGGGTCCTTAGATTGGTGGTCAGTGAAGGAAGGGTCCTTAGATTGGTGGTCAGTGAGAGAAGGGTCCTTAGATTGGTGGTCAGTGAGAGAAGGGTCCTTAGATTGGTGGTCAGTGAGAGAAGGGTCCTTAGATTGGTGGTCAGTGAGAGAAGGGTCCTTAGATTGGTAGTCAGTGAGGGAAGGGTCCTTAGATTGGTGGTCAGTGAGAGAAGGGTCCTTAGATTGGTGGTCAGTGAGGGAAGAGTCCTTAGATTGGTGGTCAGTGAGAGAAGGGTCCTTAGATTGGTGGTCAGTGAGAGAAGGGTCCTTAGATTGGTGGTCAGTGAGAGAAGGGTCCTTAGATTGGTGGTCAGTGAGAGAAGGGTCCTTAGATTGGTGGTCAGTGAGAGAAGGGTCCTTAGATTGGTGGTCAGTGAGGGAAGGGTCCTTAGATTGGTGGTCAGTGAGAGAAGGGTCCTTAGATTGGTGGTCAGTGAGAGAAGGGTCCTCAGATTGGTGGTCAGTGAGAGAAGGGTCCTTAGATTGGTGGTCAGTGAGGGAAGGGTCCTTAGATTGGTGTTCAGTGAGGGAAGGGTCCTTAGATTGGTGGTCAATGAGAGAAGGGTCCTTAGATTGGTGGTCAGTGAGAGAAGGGTCCTTAGATTGGTGGTCAGTGAGAGAAGGGTCCTTAGATTGGTGGTCAGTGAGAGAAGGGTCCTTAGATTGGTGGTCAGTGAGGGAAGGGTCCTTAGATTGGTGGTCAGTGAGAGAAGGGTCCTCAGATTGGTGGTCAGTGAGAGAAGGGTCCTTAGATTGGTGGTCAGTGAGGGAAGGGTCCTTAGATTGGTGTTCAGTGAGGGAAGGGTCCTTAGATTGGTGGTCAATGAGAGAAGGGTCCTTAGATTGGTGGTCAGTGAGGGAAGGGTCCTTAGATTGGTGGTCAGTGAGGGAAGGGTCCTTAGATTGGTGGTCAGTGAGAGAAGGGTCCTTAGATTGGTGGTCAGTGAGAAGAATGCTCCTTACATTGGTGGTCAGTGAATGAAATGTCCCTTACATTGGAGATCAGTGGGAAGAATGCCATTATAAAGTGGTATTAAAGTGGAAGTAAGCTTGTTTTTTAATCAAATGGCTGACAGGCAGGGTATTTATGACAGAAAATACCCTATTGGTCTCTTCTGTCATAAATGCATTATTCTGCCTGTCAGCTGTCATGCTCAATGAGCCGGGCATGTGCAGCTTAGGGAATATTTTTGGCCCTGATTGGCCCCCCGATCTGTGCCAATGTGATGTGACTCCCATACACATGCAGGGGAGTGCTGTCATCGTGACCTGGCTATCAAGTGGCTGAAGACACAGGACCCGGAAAGAAGACCGGGCGCAGATGGAAGCGCTGGGGGCCTGCAGGATTGGTCCCAGCGCTGTTGGAGAACAGAATATGACAGGTACATCTGCCATATTGTACTAATATGCTGTGCATAGTAGTACATTATGGCATAAAAACAGACAAAAACAAAAAAGGCGCAAACATAATATCACTCTCCTAATCAATCCTCATTTTTTTTCCAAACAGGGTTGTTTTTGACGGGAAGGTTTTTCAGTAGAGCAATATTTGTGTTACATTTATCTCTTGTGAGATGCTATTACTGGATTCAATATTATAATAAAGTTTTTTTTTTCCTGCTAAATAAAAGTCCATTGTGCCAATTTGTTTGCAGAAGTCAGTAGGAAGAAACGCGTCAGGGCGGTACCGCACTGCAACCGGAAGTGGTGTCATATGCAACCCGGAAGTGGTGAATAGGTTAGACTCCAGTGAGCCGGCTCACAGACGGGGTGGCATGTTGAACTGTCGATAAAACATGCATTGGGTCTTATGTGATACTTCGATGGACTATTTTACACTAGGCCCCGTTCACACTGGGGCGACGCTACTTTGCCGGGCGACCTCATAGGTCGCGGCGCGCTGCTCGCCCCGCGACCTCGGAGCGGCCGGCACGGACTTCATAACATTGAAGTCTATGCATGTCGCTCCGGGTCGCCCCAAAGAAGCTCCGGACCCTTTTTCTAAGTCGGAGTGGCTTGTGTCGCTCCTATTAGAACGGGTCCACAGCTTCTCTATGGAAGGCGACCTAGGGCGACCTGTCAGGCGACCAGGTCGCCTGACAGGTCGCCCCAGTGTGAACGGGGGCTATTAGGGAGTCGGATTTTAACTGAAGTTGAATACATTTTAAATGTTTTTATGGTATTTACACTATTGGAGCTTTCTCCTTGTATGTGTGTTGCCTAGTGGATTACTTTGAGTACAATATTGGAGGTGGCACAGCAGACAGTGACTGCTATTAACCATAGGCGCCTTTTGGCAATCATATTTATGAGAGGCATATTGATCCAGTGAGTGAGACTGAGTATTGGAAAGTGGTTGAAGTACAAGCATACGGTGTACTGGAAAGAGATTTCTGCACCAGTTTATTTATGGACAATAAATATACGTATAACACATTGTATAACACGCTGTATACCAGCATACCACACTGTAAAGGTGTGGTGGACACATTTTTTGGAGCCACATTTGGACTATACAGTATATTTAGACTTTATATTGGTTTTATTTGTTATTTTAACCACTTGCCGACCGCTCACTCGAGCTCTACTGCGGCAAAGTGGTTAGTTCCCGTCCAGCGACGTAGACCTACGTCGCTGGACTCCTCCCCTTGTGGGCGGCACACGCGCGCCGCCAGAGGCTTGCTCCCGCTGTATTCAGTCACAGCGGGAGTCGGGCCAGGGGAGGAGCGGCGGTGATCACCGCCGCTCTTCCCCGATCGTCGGGGAATCGAGTTTGGAGATCCGCCCGCTTTGTTTACACAAGCATATTAGTACAATATGGCAGACGTACCTGTCATATTCTGTTCTCCAACAGCGCTGGGACCAATCCTGCAGGCCCCCAGCACTTCCATTTGCGCCCGATTTTCTTTCCGGGTCCTGTGTCTTCAGCCACTTGATAGCCAGGTCACGATGACAGCACTCCCCTGCATGTGTACGGGAGTCACATCACAGTGGCACAGATCGGGGGGCCAATCGGGGCCAAAAATATTCCCTAAGCTGCACATGCCTGGCTCATTGAGCATGACAGCTGAGTGACAGACAGTGACAGATTGCAGGGTTCAGCATAGCTGAACCTGCGATCTGTCCCTGTGTCACTCAGTCACCTGCCCCCACACATGTCAGTAAGCACCAGGCATACATTAACCCCTCCCTCTCCAATAAAATTAACCCCTTCCCTGCCAGTGTCATTTTTACAGTAACAGTGCATATTTATAGCACTGATTACTGCAGTAATGTCACTGGTACCCCCAAAATTGTCAAAAATGTCAGTCAAGGGTCCGATCTGTCCGCCACAATGTTGCAGTCCAGCAAAAAAAATCACAGATCGCCGCCATTACTCAAAAAAAACCCACCAAAAATGACAGAAATCTTTCCCTTAGATAGTAAACGCAATAACTTTTGCGCAAACCAATCAAAATATGCTTATTGTGATTTTTTTTTTACCAAACAGATGTAGCAGAAAACAAATTGGCCAAAACTTTTAAAAAAATTAGATTTTTACATTTTTTGGGGGAAATTTCATATAACAAAATGTGAAAATATTGTTATTTTTTCAAAATTTATGCTCTTTTTTTGTTTATAGTGCAAAAAGTAAAAATCGCACAGGTGATCAAATACCACCAAAAGAAAGCTCTGTTTGTGGGAAAAAAAAGGTCATAAATTTCGTTTGGGTACGGCGTCGCATGACCGCGCAATTGTCAGTTAAAGTCGCACAGTGCTGAATCACAAAAAAGGGCCGGGACGTAAGACAGCAAAATCCTCCGGTGGTAAAGTGGTTAAAGACTATAGGCACTGATTGCCTTGCGTCTCCTGAAATCTGTATTTTATTGTGGATATCATGGCATATAAGTGCAGACTTTTCACTTGCTACGTGCTTGTTCTAAAAGTCACTAACACAGCTTTATGGATTAAACTTTTGACCCGGGATTTCAGTCCATCTGGCTGCTGTAGTGCAGATGCATGAATGACATGTCTTGTGATGTACATTCTAGTCAGCACCAGTGTACTCAACAACATATTTGAATTAGTAGAAAGTGCAAAAGAAGTTGCCCCGGCGCTACCTCTAAGTGACACCTTGTCACTTTAAAATATATGTGCCATAGTGTGAGTGATTGGAAAAACAGTGAGTAAAATAAATATAAATAAATAGTGCACATATAAAATTAAATAATCCTTTTGTGAACAAGGATATTTCTTTGTGACCACTGTGAGAAGGTGCTCGTGTGCAGGTTGCAAATAAATAAATAGGTTGAAAAGATGAAATTCTTTTTTTATTCCAATCAATAAATAGATTAAATGAATTCAGAGCAAATAAATAAACAAATTAATCAATTCAGTGCAATAAAAAACAAATGAATAGTGCCACTGGATAGTGTGCCAGTGTGAAATTATAATATTGCTTGTAGAAGGTGCCAGTGAGGCAAGTGAAAGGAAGAAATTCCCACTGTGAGAGAAATCAGTGAATGAAGGTTGCATACACTAGCGTGGCCGCTAGATGTCGCAACTACAATACGACCTGTTTGGTGGTATTTGCTGGATTAGGTGAGCACAATCATGAGGGTTCCTTCTCCACGGCGAACAAGTATTGCCAGTTGATGTCATGTAACATAAGAAAAAGGGGACCCCATTTGTGCAGTAAAATAAACGGCAATTTGAAAAGAATATAGACACACTCACGGTGTAGGCTGATAGCGATCAGTTGCGGTCTCCCGGGAAGCTTCCGCGTTCCACGGTCAGATGCTGTTGAAACCGGAAGTGACGTATGACGCAATGGACCCGCCTTACGCGTTTCGTCAGAGGACGTCTGCTGAGGCGGCGTCACCATAGCGCACTCCCGGTTCTTAAATAGCCCGCCCATTTTCATAGCGACCAATCGGCTGGGGCCGCCGCCATATTGGTGCTCGCTATATGATGCCTAACGGAGGCCATCTTTTTCCTCCCTGTTTTGTCGGCTAATAACATTTAAGAGCGGTTACTATTTTCATCATTTCACATCAGCCTCACCGATAGCAAAGAACAAAAACAAAAAACACCAAAAAAACTTTATTTAGTTGTCAATAAAGTAGCTAAAAAGAGTTAAAAAGGTAAAGAAAAATTTAAAAAACGTCTTGCTCCAAAAGGGAAAGAAAGGGAAAAAAAGGGGATAAAAAAGGGGATAAAAAAACTTCTTGTTTTGGAAGGTGGGAAAGGCTTCCATTGTAAGTATATATAGGCATTCTTCCACTATGAGCAGACTTTTTAATTATTTGCGGTTAATTACAAAAAATGCAAAAAAATGCAAAAAAATATAAAAATGCAAAAAAATATGAAAAAAATAATATAAAAAAATTACACCGTACTGTCGTGTGGATACACTGAAGATTTTAAAGCCTTTCCATTGTATAAAATAGAGGAAAGGAAGATAAGCCCATAGGCAATAAATATAATGCATAAAAAGATTTTTTTTCTTTCTGATGTTGGATGAGAAGGCTTCTATGAAGAAATGTGATTTTTGGAAAAAAAGATGTGTTTCTTTTGAAATTTGAGAGGAAAAAAGTATTAATACATAATAGACGTCATATCTGATGTTGGATGAGAACGTTCAAAGGTTTAATTTTTCTATTTTTAACAGGAGATATTAATAAAATGATAAAAAATATTAAAAAATTAAAAATATATATATATAAAAGAGGACTTTTTTTAGCTACTTTATTGACAACTAAATAAAGTTTTTTTGGTGTTTTTTGTTTTTGTTCTTTGCTATCGGTGAGGCTGATGTGAAATGATGAAAATAGTAACCGCTCTTAAATGTTATTAGCCGACAAAACAGGGAGGAAAAAGATGGCCTCCGTTAGGCATCATATAGCGAGCACCAATATGGCGGCGGCCCCAGCCGATTGGTCGCTATGAAAATGGGCGGGCTATTTAAGAACCGGGAGTGCGCTATGGTGACGCCGCCTCAGCAGACGTCCTCTGACGAAACGCGTAAGGCGGGTCCATTGCGTCATACGTCACTTCCGGTTTCAACAGCATCTGACCGTGGAACGCGGAAGCTTCCCGGGAGACCGCAACTGATCGCTATCAGCCTACACCGTGAGTGTGTCTATATTCTTTTCAAATTGCCGTTTATTTTACTGCACAAATGGGGTCCCCTTTTTCTTATGTTACATGACATCAACTGGCAATACTTGTTCGCCGTGGAGAAGGAACCCTCATGATTGTGCTCACCTAATCCAGCAAATACCACCAAACAGGTCGTATTGTAGTTGCGACATCTAGCGGCCACGCTAGTGTATGCAACCTTCATTCACTGATTTCTCTCACAGTGGGAATTTCTTCCTTTCACTTGCCTCACTGGCACCTTCTACAAGCAATATTATAATTTCACACTGGCACACTATCCAGTGGCACTATTCATTTGTTTTTTATTGCACTGAATTGATTAATTTGTTTATTTATTTGCTCTGAATTCATTTAATCTATTTATTGATTGGAATAAAAAAAGAATTTCATCTTTTCAACCTATTTATTTATTTGCAACCTGCACACGAGCACCTTCTCACAGTGGTCACAAAGAAATATCCTTGTTCACAAAAGGATTATTTAATTTTATATGTGCACTATTTATTTATATTTATTTTACTCACTGTTTTTCCAATCACTCACACTATGGCACATATATTTTAAAGTGACAAGGTGTCACTTAGAGGTAGCGCCGGGGCAACTTCTTTTGCACTTTCTATTATCTTAACCCCTCGGGGTTTTGTTGCTGGCAGCTTACACCTGTCTGTTATATATTATCTATACACTTCCATAGCGCTGGTCACCCTTGCCTTTCTATTATATTTGAAATAGTGCCAGACATTTCCTACATGAACCGGGGTTCTACCCCATCTAGGCCCTGGTCATACCTTTGTACGCGAGTGGGAATGCAAAACCACAGATGTCTCATTTAAACATGTATTACCCAATGAGGCCTATCAATTTAATAAGAATGTGCCAACTTCCGACGTTTTGCAAGGCTGATGATATCATAAATCATCAATGCACATCCAATCAAGGTGTGGCGAGGAGAGGCAAAGAAAACCAAAAATCCCTTCGATAAGATACCATAAAGTAAAGTCCTTTATTTTTTAAATGACATCACCTCAAGGCAATCACAGGTCTAAAATTACAAGGGACTTCCTGCTCATATCAGACAAACCATTCTCTTCTTTATAGCACCAAGTGCGCTCATCATACAGTCTGCTATTTATTACAGCATATCTCAAACAAGTTTAGACATTGTAGGGACTTTTTCCATTATCCTCCCTGCACTGTACTGGACTGAGTATCAGCATCAGACTTTTACAACAGCAACTCACCAGAATAGGACATCTAGCATAAAAGAAACCCAACCATGGTGGCTGCCATTGCCAATCTCTTTGCAAATGCTAGTTGCCAAGCTGTCATGGTTATCTAACGCCTTCAATACTTTAGGAGTCCCAGAGCAAACATTACAATTAAGAGTTCTGAATATGCTCTGACTTTGCTTGCATTGTACTTGTTCCACCCCCCTTCCTGAACAGCCATAGGCATCCACTGAACTTTTTTTCAGGGGGGGGGGGGGCGTCATTTTAAGGTCACCCATGCTCTGCCCTTTTTCAGCCCCATAGATCCCCCTTTAGAGCAGGCCAGGATCCCCCATATATCCCCTTTAGAGCAGGGTCCCCATAGATCCCCCTTTAGATCAAGCAAGGATCCCTCTTTAGTCTTACCATTTCAACTATATTCCCTGTGCTATCAGGTTTTCCTGCATCACCAGGTACTCCAGGCACTCCCTGCAAAGAATATATATATATATATATATATATATATATTTAGCCAATATGACCCCCTTTAGAGCAGGCCAGGATCCCCATAGATCCCCTTTAGGGCAGGCCAGGGTCCCCATAGATCCCCCTTTAGAGGAGGCCAGGCCAGGGTCCCCCATAGATAGCCCTTTAGAGCAGGGTCCCTATAGATTCCCTTCTTAGAGCAGGCCAGGAAATTTCCGGGGGGGGGGCACTTGCCCCCCTTGCGGTGGCCCATGTGCACAGCCATGGTTTCTCTTCAAGAAGGCCTATATGCCTGGGGGCAGGACGTACTTCTTGACCACATGACAGGCTGTCAAAATGGTCATATACCTGGAGCCCATCCCACTGGCTCCCAATCATGACAAGAGACCAAGGGATGTCTATGAAAGCTCAGTCACTGTGCTGGAAGCATGCTGTGAGCGCATTCTTGGTGCAAAAACCTTGGCTTTCCATGGATGCACATGTGCAGCATGTAGGTGTTAAAGCCCATCCTCATTTGCCGCTGCACAAATGCATTACCTGGGCGGCCAGAGGTTAAAGTACAAGGTCACCTTTTGTGACATGTTATATGTTACACCCATATTCAGGGTGTAACATGTAACATGTTACAAATCCCCCGGCCCCCGAACCTCCCTGGCTCACAGATGCGGCAGGCGGTGGGGGATCCTCTCCCCCCAGCTCTCTGTCACAATCTGCAAAGAACATGGCTGTGTGAGGCTCCGCCTGCCTGGCCGTGCCAGCTTGTAGTTCTCAATGAACTACTATGGCTCTGTTGAGCACTGTGGTGTTCATTCATTGAGCACTGTGGAGTTCATTGATCCTACCTGCTAGTGTGTAAATGCTTGGCTGTATGATGTATGGCCAAACAGCTTACAAACAGAGCCTGCAAGAACCCTGCATTGCACCCATGATCTCCTGATCGTGGGTGCAATGGTTTTCAGGCTCCCACAAAAATAAAAAAGAAATGCACATTTTTTTACTTGTAAAGGTCAACTTATTCTTTAAGACAGAGAATCAGCATGACAGCCAGGCTATTACCACTTTCAGAAGGGAGGTCAGAAAGGGTAGTACAGTAAACCCCCCTCCATCGCAGGGGTTAGGTTCCAGACCCACCCGCAATAATTGAAAATCCGCGAAATAGAAAGACCCTATTCAAATACACTCTAGACATGTTTTTATAACTGTCACTGTACTTTAAGACCCCGTTCACACTGGGGCGACCTGTCAGGTGACCTGGTCGCCTGACAGGTCGCCATAGGTCGCCTTCCATAGAGAAGCTGTGGACCCGTTCAAATAGGAGCGACACAAGTCGCTCCGACTTAGAAAAAGGGTCCGGAGCTTCTTTGGGGCGACCCGGAGCGACCTGCATTGACTTCAATGAAATGAAGTCCGTGCTGGCCGCTCCGAGGTCGCGGTGCGAGCAGCGCACCGCGACTTCACAGGTCGCCCCCCCGGGAAGTAGCGTCACCCCAGTGTGAACGGGGCCTTAAAAGCATTTTAAGGTCTGTAAACACACTTTTAAAACAATAGAAACACATTTAAACACATAAAAGATACTGAGAGACAGAGCAAGAGCAATGAAAAACACAAAAATATTTAATTAACAATAATTTAATTAGTAAAATAATATAAATAGGTCTTACAAAAAAAAAAAGCAAAATACCGGGACCGCAAAAACTGAACCGCGATATAACGGGGGTTTACTGTATTCCTCTTAGCACAGCTTTTCTTTAAATTCACTAAATGTAGTACTACAATATTACCACTAGGTGCCACTAGAGATGTTGGTTACACTGTTATTTAACCATTTTGCTGCCTGGGCCTCTCTTTTGCACACACATGTAAAAATTCTCAAACACAATGAAAACACCAAAACATTATATATTTTTTTTCCAAAAGCAGAGGACTTATAGATTTTAAAAAATGTCATTTACAATTTTTTTGTATTTAGTGCAACTATTTATCAAAGGTACAGTATACTTTCAGAAAAAAAATACACTCAAATTAATTTTAGTGCACACAAGCACAATACAATACAATTTTTTTTTTTTTTGTAAAATATAAAACATGAGGCTGACTCAAGTAAATAGATACAAAATACGCCATAGCTATTTTTTTTTTTTTTTAGTATACACTATATAGGATTGTAAAAGACCTGGAGCACCTTTGGGTGCCCCAATGAGAGTAGTAATGCATAGTATGCCTGGGCAAACAGTGGATCTGGCCAAATTGCATTATTGTAGGAGGGACTTAAAGAGGCATGGGTAAAAAACAGAAGCATTCTCGTACCCATTAAATATACCTTGATTGCTGTGCATGAGAATAAACCTCACCACAATATTTAAATAAAAATAAAACAATTATTCCATTATATATGAATTTGCGTACACTCAAAATAGTCAGAGAGCTAACATTTTGTCTGAGCCTACCTTAAAGGAGAAGTACATCCATGCGAGCTTTCATGGATCACAGGAGTGCAGATTGCTTTGCATTCCAGTGACCTGTTTTCAGCAGACAGCGGGCTGAAGCCCACTGTCGGCTGATGTCACAGAGCCGGTCCAGGCTCGGGAAAGATTGTGACCATATAGTCGGGATCCGTCCACGTGCCTGGACTGGCACCCGTCTCAGCTTCTCAGCAAGCTGCTATGAGGCTGAATTGGCCGCTCACCCTCCCTCTCTACAGCCCATCGCTCCAGTGAGCGCGCCAGTTGGTTCTCAGCCTTAAAATTGGCGGGGGACAAATGCAGCATCAAACCGCCTATTCAGACTGGACTGTGGCTCAAAGTAGGGCCACCTGAGATAGAAGTGGAGGAGGAGGATCAGGGATTGGGATGGGGTGACGATGAGGGGAGTGGAGCGAGCAGAGAAGGTGGGTCAATGTCTGCAACATTCAAAATGACTGCGGTTGAGTAGAGGACGACCACACCTGTCTGGGTCTGGGATGAGGAGAGAGAGCGGGGAGCCAGGGGACGGAGAGAGCCCACGCCTTTCTACTACACACCCAGGGGACTGGGCCGCAGTGGAGGTTATTATACACACTAGGGGACTCCCTTTTCCCCCTATACTACCTTAGTAGACCTCCCCACCCCCCCAAAATTACACTTGGAGATCCTCACTACCATATGTTACACTGTAATCTGTATAATGTTATTTTATTAGCAGGGTTCTCTGATCACTACATTGGATGTGTAGGGCTTCTCTGGTGTAAAAGGCTCAGAAGATCTACTTTCCATCAGCCATGGTGAGGAAGCAGTCAGTGTCCAGTCATTTTACCTAATCTCACAGACTCCTCTCACCTTCCCGCTGGTCCCATAACCAGCTGCACATAGCCAGGCAAGATCAGCTCAGGACCCAGCTCCACCATTACAGCACACATGATCTACATCTGGCATCAGGATGAAGGCTGCTGTCACCACCTCCTCCTCTGCCCCTTCAACATCACCAGCAGTCCCCTGCTCTCCCACCTCCTCCTCTGCTCCCATCCCTGGGTCCCCTCACCCTCCCGCCAGGCCCCGTTCCGAACTAGTCTGAATAATGTTTCCGTGTCTCAGGTGGACATGATTCAAAACCTGGACTGTGCAGCTGAATCCCGGAGAGCTGATAACCCTAGTGCATAGTGATACCTAATGTGTGTGCGGTGCCGTTGATAACTTTTCAGTTATCTGTTTGCTGGAGAAAATATCCTGTGTAGATAACTTTGTTGAAATTTAATTTCTGTCCAGCTGCAGTGCATCCCTCCCAGGGGCATTTTAAGCAAGCAGCAGGCCTGTGTCCAGGAACATACAGTATGTTGGGCACTTCTGAACAAGAAAAATAAAGTGCAGCATGAGCAGCAGCAAACATTGGGTGTATTTTTTATTGCGCTGAATACTGTCCATAGTTAAAGGGGAAGCAGAGTACAAGGGTTCAGTAATAAGTGATGCAGAGTTCAGAGATCAGTAGTAAGTGATGCAGAGTTCAAAGATCAGTAGTAAGTGATGCAGAGTTCAGAGATCAGTAGTAAGTGATGCAGACTTCTGGGAACAGTAGTACGTGATGCAGAGTTCAGAGATCAGTGGTAAATGATGCAGAGTTCAGAGATCAGTGGTAAATGATGCAGAGGTCAGGGATCAGTAGTAAATGATGCAGACTTTAGAGATCAGTGGTAAGTGATGCAGAGTTCAGAGATCAGTAGTAAGTGATGCAGAGTTCAGAGATCAGTAGTAAGTGATGCAGACTTCTGGGAACAGTAGTACGTGATGCAGAGTTCAGAGATCAGTGGTAAATGATGCAGAGTTCAGAGATCAGTGGTAAATGATGCAGAGGTCAGGGATCAGTAGTAAATGATGCAGACTTTAGAGATCAGTGGTAAGTGATGCAGAGTTCAGAGACCAGTTAATATGTGATGCAGACTTCAGAGATCAGTAGCAAGTGATGCAGTGTTCAGAGATCAATAGTATATGATGTAGAGGTCAGAGATCAGTAGTAAGTGATGCAGCCTTAAGAGATCTGTAGTATGTGATCCAGAGTTCAGAGATCAGTTGTAAGTGATGCAGAGTTCAGAGATCAGTAGTATGTGATGCAGAGTTCAGAGATCAGTAGTAAGCAATGCAGACGTCAGAGTTCAGTAGTAAGTGATGCAGACGTCAGAGATCAATAGTAAGTGATGCAGAGTTCAGAGATCAGTAGTATGTGATGCAGAGTTCAGAGATTAGTAGTAAGTGATGCAGACTTCAGAGATAAGTAGTATGTGATGCAGACGTCAGAGATCAGTAGTAAGTGATGCAGACGTCAGAGACCAGTAGTAAGTGATGCAGAGTTCAGAGATCAGTAGTATGTGATTCAGAGGTCAGAGATCAGTTGTAAGTGATGCAGCCTTAAGAGATCTGTAGTATGTGATCCAGAGTTCAGAGATCAGTTGTAAGTGATGCAGAGTTCAGAGATCAGTTGTAAGTGATGCAGAGTTCAGAGATCAGTAGTAAGTGATGCAGAGTTCAGACATCAGTAGTATGTGATGCCGAGTTCAGAGATCAGTAGTAAGCAATGCAGACGTCAGAGATCAGTAGTAAGTGATGCAGACGTCAGAGATCAGTAGTAAGTGATGCAGAGTTCAGAGATCAGTAGTATGTGATGCAGAGTTCAGAGATTAGTAGTAAGTGATGCAGAGTTCAGAGATAAGTAGTATGTGATGCAGACGTCAGAGATCAGTAGTATGTGATTCAGAGGTCAGAGATCAGTAATAAGTGATGCAGAGGTCAGAGATCAGTAATAAGTGATGCAGCGGTCAGAAATCAGTAGCAGTTTAGATAGGAGCTCCCAGTAAATATCAATATGTAACTGTAGCACTGCCCCCTTGAGGACTGCTGAATTCTTCACCTTTTTGGGTCCCCCTGGGTTACTGTTAGCAACTGCATGCAGAAACATAACACTTTACTTTATGGCTCAGTCAATGAACAGTCTAGGGGTTTTGGTTGTTTTTGTTGTTTTATTATAAATAGGGATGGGAGAAGGGAAGAGTGGTATACTCCAGAATTTAACTATTTACATGAGGATTCCTATCTGAAGGTGCAGTCAGGCCAGAGTTTCACCTTGCCACTAGATAAATTTGAAGTGAAGTCTCTGTAATGAAGACTTAATTTTTGCACTATTGTCAGGGTGCTTGCCTAGCACCCCCTTTCCTTCCTCCAGGCAACACCCGTCCTCTGACTACTCCACTCCAGGGTGGCCCCCCTCCTGGTCAGGCCCCCAGACACAATCCCCACACTGTCTCTGCACTCTCTACACTGTCCTTCCAGGTTCTCCAGTGTCTCAACCCCTCCAGTCAGCTCTCCTGGACTTCTGGACTTAGCTCCCTCCCTCTGGTTCACCAGGCCGACTGCCTGTGACCACATGCCACCAATGCAGAGGAGGAGACAGCCGTCACCCTCCTCCAGGACTCTGCTCACCAGCCAAAGACCCAGAGCACATGTGCTCCTGGCTTTTATACCACACCCCACAATGCACCGAGACAACCAGTCTGTGCCAATCACTGTGACTGTATCAAAGCCTGTGTGCCCATTGGTCAGGTCTCCTCCACTGTCCAACATGCCTCCCTATTGGACCAGTGGGGACACTCCCCAGACCACATGAATCACACACTGAGTACCATAAGCAGACCTAACTCACAGATCCTGCTCCCTGTTAAGCAAAGAGCAATATAGAATTTGCCTGCTGCTCCTCTGATAGACAGACAGAGCCAAAACTATACTCTCTATCTAGCATCTACCTAGGAGGGTGCTATATAACCCAACTACAAAAAAAAAGCCTAATTAAAGCTCAACAAACCCTCAACATTCTATTTATTCTACATGAGGAGCATAGGTCGGGCACTCCTAAACAAGAAAAAGAAAGCGCAGCATGAGCAGCAGCAAACATTGGGTGTAGTTTTTATTGCGCTGAATACTGTCCATGGTTACAAGGGAAGCAGAGTACAGGGATTCAGTAGTAGGTGATGCAGAGTTCAGAGATCAGTAGTAAGTGATGCAGATGTCAGAGGTCTGGAAGCACATTGCACCAATGGATGATTGATACACCACTGATCCCTCCTGGTCTTTTATTGCATGCAGGAGGGACAGGTGCAGTGTCCAGCATCCCCCTTCCCACTGCTTACAACCCCCTGGAACGTGTCACAAGTCTCAAAAGGCTGCAGGACTAGTCTCACAGTGCTTCTGTTCCTCACGCATGCGCAGTGTTGATCTGTGAGACATCAGGAAGTCACAGCCAGCTCCCAAATCCATGATGGAGGTGCCAGAGAGCAGAAGCCCAGCAAATAATTCCACTGACGGGAAGTCCCTCTGGATTCCATGGACTGGTAAATGTCTGTTATTAATTGCTGTATTTGTAGCTGCTGATTTTTATTTTTTTAAAGCCAGGGTAAAGTTCCTTTCTAAATTGAGAAGCGCTTGGATGTGTTTTTTTTTTTGTTTATTTTAATGGAACATAAATCAAGAAATTGCTAATAAACCATAGAACCTGGGGTTCCCCTGTCCCATGTGACCCAGGTCCCAAGGTTTAATATATACGAGTCAGAAAAAAAAAATATGAAGTGAAAGTGCAGTACATGCATAGAGACAGGATTGACACAGGGAACAAAATGTTAACCATAATTACCCAAACTGTCATTTTTAAAACTAAGCCCTATCCAAAAACTAACATAAGGAGATCAAAAAAAGATATAAAAAAGCAAAATACACCGTATATAAATGTAATCTAAATCAACATACAGATAATACATATCAGGCATCCATGTAAAATAACTGAAGACTGTTATGCAAGGAGAATAGTTTGTTGTCCCAATACACCAGCACTGTCATAATGTCATACCATGCATTGAGTTGGAAAACATGTTGCATGTCCATTTTTTTTTTACTTTCTTGTGCATTGGCAACCTATTTAAAAGAAATGGACTGATCTAACGTAGTGCGCATAGTGCAACACAACATGCATTAACGCAACCTAGAAGAACAGACAGGACTAAATGGATTCCAAATGTGAGTGGCCAAGATGGAAGAAGTTCATTCAGCTGGGTGATTACTGACCATTTGATTGAGAACTGGTGTTGACCAATGAGCTAGGGATAGACCCTTCTTTATGGATTGTCCTGTTGCTTCCAGTGCTACTGTTGGACCTCTGTGAATTTATCTCTACCTATTGCTTTCAATTGTTCTACCACAGTTGGCGGTAGTACACACAAATATGCAGGACTGAAGGTCAAGGATCTAGATGGAAGGAGTTCATCCAGCTGGGTGGTTGTTGGCCATCTGGAATGAGGTCTGGCCATGAGCGATGAGCTAGTAAACACCCTTTTTCATAAATTATCCTGTTGCTTCCTGTGCTACTGCTGGACCTCTGCAAATTCACCTCTATCCGTCCACAGTTAATATCAACTATTCTGTGTTGGCAACCTTTTCAAAGGAAATAGACTGCTTTAACATATTGCACATAATGTGTGACATAACATACATTAAAACAATGCCCAAGATAGGAAAGGTCTGAATGGGCCCTAAATGTCAAGAACCTAGATGGAAGGAGTTCATCCACCTGGGTGGTTGATGGCCATTTGGGTCTGGTGTTGAGCAATGGGCAAGAGCTACGCCCTCCTTTATGGATTGTCTTGTTGCTTCCTGTGCTACTGTTGGGTTTCTGTAAATCCATCTCTACCTATTGCTTCTAATTGTACTACTACAGTTGGTGCTACTTCTTCTGTGTTGGCCATCTAGGATGAGGTCTGGAGTTGAGTGAAGGGCTACGCCCTCCTTTATAGATTGTCCTGGAGCTTCCTTTACTACTATTGGATTTTTGTGAATTCATCTCAGCCTTTTGCTGCTAAGTATACTACCGCAACTGCAAAAAACGGGGATGCATACTCCCACGCATCAGTGCCACTAGACTAAAACATAACTTTTATTATTCTTGTTGAAAATGCACAGATTGTATAAGTGCTCTTACTCACAAGGGGGCACCAAGACTCCAAAAGACTCTCAACATCCCAAGATTGCTTGTATCTGGGTTAAAGGGCTCTTTATCCAATGGTAAAGATAGGTGTAAAACTGCACAACAACACCCTCTGGGCTGAATTAACAATATTAAAGACATATGCAGGGTCTACACAATTGTGCCCCAATTTTTCTAAAAGAAGGCTTCAGCTCTGAACTATGACTACTGAAGGGCTTGTCTATTCTCCCTAAAGCCCAGCATGCAAACTGGTCCAGCTTCTGTGCTTATCACCTCGATGCGACCAAGGGGGCCCACTTACTGAGAGCAATATGGGAATAGGTGCCACCCTCAATATACTAAACCATCTAACAAACAAAAAAAAAAAATGCAACATGTTTTGCTTCTAGGAAAGAGCTTAGTTAGGGATGCCAAAAATAATTTATAAAAACGAGTTTTAGCGAGTCACTGCCTGGTGTGCATGTGTCAAAATGGTTTCCGTTGGGAAAATATGCATTATTTATAAATAAAGGTGGCGTCTATGCCCTCCCCTTATGATTTGTCACTTCCGCTCAAGCTTAGTTGCATTTTATATAATATAGAAGATAACAATGGAGTCTATGTCCTCCCCTTCTGGTTTGTCACTTCCTCTCATGTGCAATTGCATTTTTCATAATATAGATAGACTAAAGAGTGGCCACATTTTACTGCCATCCAGGGGATAATCAAGAAACTGCCAATCTCCATTCATACACAGCAGCTTTTTTATAAAGGACACAAATGATAATACCTATTCTGCCAAGTCGTAATTTAAAGTGCCTTATCTATTTATTTATTTAAGCCGCGGGGAGTGTATGTAAAACACTCCACTGTCATGTCCATATGACGTACGGATCTGGCAGCGAAAGAGTTAAACCATGTGGGGTAAGTGACCCCAATCGGAATATCCGTTTATCTTTAATTTTTAACAACTTGTTATCGAGGTCACCTTTCCTTTGCACTAAACGATCTGCTGCACCTCGCAGAAGCTTTGACAATCTGGCTTTCCATTATATTTCTGCCAGATATGTATGGGAATAGGTCTATCGTTCTTCAGTATGACGTCATTAACATGTTCTAAAACACGACACCTCACTTGGTGGATGGCCTCTTGTCAACATACAAGAGAGGACAGGGGCATCTGGCCACATACAGTATATTAGTCCATCCGAGCTGCAATTGAAGAATGATTTGATCTTTAAAATCTCCCCACTTTTGGGTTGTCCAAGTGGCTAAGAACTATAAAAATTATACTTTTTTTTATATGTGATCATCGGATTCTTGGGGAGAATTTCGGACAAATCTTTATCATCATGTAGTAACTGCCATTACTTCTTGATAAAATTAAATATTTGATTTTCTTGACATGGATTGTCTTGAAAAGGTGCCAGTTATATTTGTGCCACCTAAGGTGTCCTCTCTTGTCATTTTTTTCCCTATAATATTTGCATTGAGGTGTACAACAAATAGCTGGAATGTTTCTACTGGTCCCTTCCAAAGGTTGAAGATGTCAGCAATAAATCGGACCCACAACATTATGCGTTATGTAAAATCCTCCAGTTCATCAATGTACACAAGTCTTTCTTTTCACCTTCCCACAATCCCAAAAAAAGATTTGCGTAGGTGGGGGCACAAGTAGTCCCCATTGCAGTGCCCACCCTCTGTACATGTGCTAATCAAAAAGAAAACAATTGTCCTCTGGCACAAAACCCAAGAGTTTAAGCACAAACTGCTTATGGGGTTGGAAAATCACTCCTCTCTTCCCCAAAAAATATTCACAAACTCTTAGCCCGAAAAAGTATCCTATGCTACTGTACAGGGCTTCAACTACTAAGATAGCCAAAAATACCTCTTCAGATATCACTATGTCAGAGAGTGTAGTTACAAAATCTTGTGTATCCTCTTTATAAGAGGATAACTCATGCACATACAGTCTCATAATGAAACCAATATACTTGCTAGCTCATTCAGTCAAATTCAGATTGCCAGAGACAATGGACCATCCTGGGGGTCTCATCTGCTGTTTTTTGCACTTTTGGAATGGTTGGGTAAGAGTTCAAAACTTACTCAAATTCATCCTTAGAAAAGATCTTAAGATCTAGTCCCTCCCTCACAATGTATTTTAGCTCCTCCAGGTTATCCTGGGTTGGATGCTTTGGGAGGATTTCTTAATTTTCCTTCCTACTCAATATATCATAACACATTTTGAGGTAGAAGGAGAGATCCATAAAAATGATGTTTCCTCCTTTTCTGCAGGTTTTTTAAAAAGTTCCTTAATTGTTCTTAAGTCTACCAATGCTTTCCATTTCTGGAATGTAAAATCAAAGGTTTTATTTTTCTTATTGCATTTTACTTTGTCCCAAAGTAGACCCAGATCTCGTTCAACCAGTTTGACAAATAGTTGATAAATGGCTGCCCTGGGGAAAGGAAGAGGTGTGACTGCTCTTGAGTTTTAAGCCAGATATAGATGATTTGATATTCTCTCCTGCAACCCCGAGCTGCAGGAAAGACAACAGTCAGTGTTGGTGGGAGAATCCTTCCTGCAATGCTATTGTATTCTCCCGGCAGGGGGCGGGGAAAGCCATCCCGGCGAGGAGAACACACATTAAATATTGCTTGTGGCTATAGCTGCTGGCAAAAATAGCATATAAAAATCTGATCAATCCATCAACTTGGGTACAACCAGCTTGCCCCATACATGGTTTGCATCTCGTCCCAAACCTACTGTATGGCTGGTCCTATTGTTTGGGCACTGCCTGCCTCATTTTCATTTTGGAGTGACACAAGAAGCCTGGGTCCTTCAATATCCTTGGTGGATGTCACTGGGGGGCATTTGTTTGCTTGTCCTTAAATTCCTTCCTCAATGCAAGTTTTCTTGCGAAAAGGTTAAATATCTTTAACCCACTCAAATAAATCAAAATTGTGGGTTGAGACATAAGATAAACCCTTTTGAGGGACTCTAATGTGATCTTCACTCAATGTGACTTTTGTAAAGATCTGAAGGTCATTATTCATTGTCATGTGTACCATGTACTATTGTGGGATTATCGGCTTCTATTATTTAGCCCTCCTTAACCCTGTATAGGCCCACTGTTCGCAGTTCCGCAACTGTTTACCAAACTGACCTAAAAATGTTCTGAGTTTGCCTTATAATTAGTACCTGGTCTTCCCCTTTTTCCTCAATCTCTACCAGGAGTTGGTTTGAGCTCTCTTGTGGTCACATTTAGGTAATTTTGCTTGTGTCATGAGTAGAGATGTCCCAAACTATTCGCCGGCGAACATCGATTGTTCGCGTTTTCAGCGGCAGGCGAACATATGCGATTTCGGACCGCCCCCTATACGTCATCATTGAGCAAACTATGACCCTGTACCTCACAGTCAGCAGACACATTCCAGCCAATCAGCAAACCCTCCCTCCCAGACCCTCCTACCTCCTATAAAAAAGCAAGGACAGCATCCATCTTAGATTCATTCTGAAGCTGCAGTGTTAGTTACAGCAGCGAGAGTGCTGCTGCTGCTGCTGAATTAATAGCTAGGCCAGTGTTCTGTGTCCACTCCAGTCCTCAAAGACCCATCTGCTGTAAGGACAGTGTCCTGACAGCACCCCAAAAAGCCCTTTTTAGGGCTGGTACATCAGTCTGCTTTTTTTTATATATACAGTATATATATATATATTTATATATATATATATATATATATATATATATATATATATATATATTGCAGTTGCCTGCCCGTGTGTGAGAGGCCACAGGCCCACAGACTGTACTGTGTGCACACCACTCATATAGATTGGCACAGTATATTGTACGGCGCACGCGCAGTGCCCTAAATTGGAAGTAAGAGGACCGACCAACCATCTTTTTCCATCTCCCGGTTCCTAAAATCTATTCCATACACCGGCCCCTGATAGGGGATGTAACAGGGATTAAACTGATAAGAATAGTACTACTTAACACACCACTCATATAGGGTGGCACAGTACATTGCACGGCGCATGCGCAGTGCCCCAAATTGGAAGTAAGAGGACCGACCAACCATCTTTTTCCATCTCCCGGTTCCTAAAATCTATTCCATACACCGGCCCCTGATAGGGGACGTAACAGGGATTAAACTGATAAGAATAGTACTACTTAACATACCACTCATATAGGGTGGCACAATACATTGCACCGCGAACGCGCAGTGCCCCAAATTGAAAGTAAGAGGACCGACCAACCATCATTTTCCATCTCCCGGTTCCTAAAATCAATTCCATACACCGGCCCCTGATAGGGGACATAACAGGGATTAAACTGATAAGAATAGTACTACTTAACGAACCACTCATATAGGGTGGCACAGTACATTGCACGGCGCACGCGCAGTGCCCCAGATTGGAAGTAAGAGGACTGACCAACCATCTTTTTCCATCTCCCGGTTCCTAAAAACTATTCCATACACCGACCCCTGATAGGGGACGTAACAGGGATTAAACTGATAAGAATAGTACTACTTACCACACCACTCATATATGGTGGCACAGTACATTGCACGGCGCACGCGCAGTGCCCCAAATTGGAAGTAAGAGGACTGACCAACCATCTTTTTCCATCTCCCGGTTCGTAAAATCTATTCCATACACGGCCCCTGATAGGGGACAAAACAGAGATTAAACTGGTAAGAACATATTTTTTCAATTTAAAAAAAAAGAGGACAGCCTCTGTGGAGCTGGGTATTTTTGGGAGCGTTACTGAACGCTCATGCACAATGGCTGTAGGCTCATGCGTCCTTTTGCGGAGGTGACAAACCTGGTCAGTCAAACCCAAGGCAACATCATCTACCTCATCCCATATGCGTTTTTTCTGGAGCGTGCCCTGCGAAGAGTGCTGGATCAGGCCGTAGATGAGCATGAAGAGGAAGAGTTGTGGTCACCATTACCACCAGAAGCAGCCTTGTCTTTGTCGATTGCTGGACCTGCGGCAACGCAGAGAGAGGAGTCTGAAGAAGAGAAGTCAGAGGAGGAAGGTGGCTTTGAGGAGGTGGAAGACCAACCACAGCAGGCGTTCCAGGGAGCTTGTTGTCACCTTTCGGGGACCCTTAGTGTTGTACGTGGCTGGGTGGAGGAAGAGACCTTCAATGACATCAGTGAGGACAAGGAACGGGACATGGCTAGCTTGGTATCCAACCTTGTGCAAATGGGGAGTTTGCGGTTGTGCAAATGGACTGTTTGCGGTTGTTTGCGGTGCGTTAAACGGGGAGTTTGGTCTGTCAGAGTTTGGTTTGTCACTGTGAAGAGGGCGTAACCCTTAAACTACCTGATCGATACAACATCATACCTGATCGTATACACACACTGGATGTTTTAAAGCACGTTATTCCAAACAATTTAGGAATGTTAGGTGATTTATGCTCTTTATGGATTAAAACCCGACTCTGCGTCAACTATGTAATTTTCCATGGGAGTTTTGCCATGGATCCCCCTCCGGCATGCCACAGTCCAGGTGTTAGTCCCCTTGAAACAACTTTTCCATCACTATTGTGGCCAGAAAGAGTCCCTGTGGGTTTTAAAATTCGCCTGCCTGTTGAAGTCTATGACGGTTCGCACGTTCGCGAACATTTGCGGAAATTCGCGTTCGCTGTCCGCAAACAGAAAATTTTATGTTCGCGACATCTCTAGTCATGACTCATGAGTCCCAATGAGGTGTCAGAATTATCTATGGTGTCAGTATAATAACCAGCATTGGGGTGCTTGTGGGGCCAGGTTTATACTCTACCTGTTGCAAAGTCCTGAGAACCCTGAAATGCCTTATGTTTTTTGATTATTATGGTTTCTTTATGATTTGAACCTATTTCTGAAGCCTTTGCTCCAGCATCTTGAGATCTGGATGGACTTTCAACTTCAGAATGCTGCTCTGTTCCTCTTTTAATTGTTTATTTAACTTTGCATTGCTCTCAATCTGTTCTCTGTTTGAGGCTGATGCCAGCCTGCCATGAAACCAACATTGTCTGTGTGTGAATGTGGTCTGGTCATAATGCATAGACCGCAGACCAGGGTTGCAGGGGGGTATGTTTCCAATGGACCCTCAACATGTGTCTAAATGCCTCTACTATTGGTATATCTTTTTGTGTCACTGGCATGACATTAGAAAAAAAATGGTTTGCTTACTAGGATAGCCTTAACGTAATGCACTTAACATGCAACAAAACCTGCAGTAATGCAACCTACAAGAACAGACAGGACTGAACAAGCTCTAAATGTGAGGGATCCAGATAGATGGAGTTTATCCAGCTGGGTGGTTGTTGGCCATCTAGAATGAGGTCTGGTTTTAGGAGATACATTGGGGATAGGCTGTCCTTTATAGATTCTCCAGTTGCTTCTTGTGCTACTGTTGAGCTTCTGTGAATTCATATCTACATTTTGCTGCTGATTGTACTACCAAGGTTTATGTTAATTCTTGTGTGTTGGCAATCCATTCAAAAGAAATGGACTGCCTTAACGTAGTGCAGACTACATATGACACAATGTGCATTAAAGCAATGCACAAGAATGGACAGGACTGAATGGGCCCTAAATATGAGGAACCTAGATGGAAGGAGTTCGTCCAGATGGGTGGTTGTTGGTCATCTAGAATGAGTTCTGGTGTTGAGTGACGGGTTAGAGCTATACCCTCCTTTATGGATTGTCTTGTTGCTTCTTGTGCTACTGTTGGGTCATCTCTACCTCCTTCTGCTAATTTTAATGCTATACTTGGTGCTACTTCTTTTGCGTTCTCAACATATACAAAAGAAATGGACTTCCTTAAAGTAATACACATTACATGTAACACAATGCACAAGAATATAGCAATGCACAAGAATGGACAGGACTAAATAGGGCCCAAATCTCATCTGGGTGGTTATGGGCCATCTGGGAAGAGGACTGGCTTGGGCTAGACCCTTCTTTATAGATTGTCCTGTTGCTTTCTGTACTACTGCTGGACTTGACTGGCTGAGTGGCTGTGAATTCATATCAACCTGTAAATTGTACTGCAATGGTTGATGCCAATTCTTCTATCTTGTCTTTTGAGGTCAGGTCTGCCATGCACACTGGAACGCAAGGTTAATAACTTTCAAATAAAAATAATAATTTTCCAAGGTGAATAACTTTACTTTCTGTTCCTGGATTTATCTTGTTGACCCTACTTTACCTGTCATTGCTCCAATTCTAGCTGCCCTGGCCTCAATGTTATCCCTAATATTTTTCAGGAGTGAACTTTGACACACAACTGTTGTTATCCATTTAACCACTTAAGCCCCGGAAGATTTTACCCCCTTTCTGACCAGGGCCTATTTTGCGATTCGGCACTGCGTGACTGTAACGGCCAATTGCGCGGTCGTGCGATGTTGTACCTAAACAAATTTGACGTCCTTTTTTTTCCCCACAAACAGAGCTTTCTTTTGGTGGTATTTGATCACCTGTGCGATTTTTTGATCATGCGCTATAAACAAAAAAAGAAGAGCATCAATTTTGGAAAAATAACAATATTTTTCACATTTTTTTTATATGAAATTCCCCCCCAAAAAAATGTAAAAATTAAATTTTTTTAACATTTTAGGCCAATTTTTTTTTTTACCATATGTTTGGTAAAAAAAAATCGCAAAAAGCGTGTTTTGATTGGTTTGCGCAAAAGTTATTGCGTTTACTAACAAAGGGAAAGATTTTTGTCATTTTTGTTGTTTTTTTAACACGTAATGGCGGCGATCTGCGATTTTTTTTTGCGGGACTGCGACATTGTGGCGGACAGATTGGACCCTTGACTGACATTTTTGACACTTTTGGGGTTACCAGTGACATTACTACAGTAATCAGTGCTATACATATGCACTGCTACTGTAAAAATGACACTGGCAGTGAAGGGGTTAACTTTATTGGAGAGGGAGGGGTTAAGTGTGTCCCTAGGGGCGTGTTTCTAACTGTGATTGGCTGTGGCTACTAGTGTAAGAACAGAGATCAACGGTCCTACATAGTAGAACCGTGTGATCTCCATTCTTACACAGGGAAGAATGACAGGCGGCTTTGTTTATATTAGCCGCCTGCCTTTCTTCTGGTGTAACGGAAAATCGCGAGTGCCCGGTGGACATCATGGGCTAGCGACGTAGACCTACGTCGCTCTGCCTGTGAGGGGCTGACTGCCGACGTAAATAGTCATGCGGCAGTCGGCAAGTGGTTAACACACAACTGTTGTTATCCACTTAATAACCCCTGATGCATACTGTTTCTATAAATTTGCTCTCACCCATTGGCACTGCCCAACAAGTACTAAGTCATGTTTTGCTTTGGGGTTAAATACTTATTTTACCCACTGAACTGCAACTCAATTTATAACATTTGTTTTATGTGGGTTTTTTTTTCTTTTTTTTTAGGGGGGGGGGGGGGTTGGTTAATATTCTGTCTCAATCATTTAAAATACACCTACGATAAAAAAATTATAAACTCTTTATTTCTTTGTAAGTGGGCAAACTTACAAAATTTGCAGGGAATCAAATAATTATATTCCCCACTGTATGTACAAAATTCAAAAGGTGCCTTGCACTTTAAACCATCCACAGCCAAACGTAGGCGAGTGCTGTATTGATGAATAGCAGATGGTGCCAAAATCTAATGTTGCCAAAACAAGGAATCACCATCGCATTGCATGCTCAATCAAGAGACATTTATTAGTCACAAAGGGTACAAACAACCCTATGGAGCCTACATCAGCCCCTTCAATTATGTCATTATCTGCCTGATGAAGGGATGGATGTAGGCTCCAAAACATTGTTTGTACCCTTTTGTCTTATTAACTTTTTTCTAATTATTAATTTTATTAATAAATTAGTTAATAATTGTTTTATTATTTTAATATTTTTAACATTCTTGTGTTATTAATTTAATAATAGCTCTTAATGGAGCATGAGTTGCGTTGGTGATACCTACCTCCTAAACTATTTAGTCTCTCACATTTTCCCTAATTTACAAATGTAATTACATTGTTAAATAATAATAATAAATCATTTACATACATATAGTTACATAGTAGGTGAGGTTGAATAAAGACAATAGTCCATCCAGTTCAACCTGTGTAGGTGTGTGTGGCTGTAATCATCTCACATAGCCCTGAATGTTCTAATCCTTGAGATGCACGTCCAATAGTCTTTTGAAAGCCACCATACTACCCGCAGAAACCACCTCTTGTGGTAGAGAATTCCACAATCTTGTAGCCCTAACTGTAAAGAACCCCCCACGTTGCCTGAGGTTAAAACGCTTCTCCTCTAATCGCATTGTATGCCCCCGAGTCCTCATGCAATCCCTTCGACTAAACAGCTTTTTTCTAAGCTGAGATCCCCATTGAGATATTTAAAAATTGCTATCATGTCCCCCCTCTGGCGTCTCTTCTCCAGGGAGAATAAATCAAGTGATTGTAGACGCTCTTCATAATCAAGGTCCTCCAATCCCCTAATTAGTTTAGTTGCCCTTCTCTGGACTTTCTCCAGCTCCAACACATCCCTCCTGAGGACTGGTGACCAGAACTGGACAGAATACTCCAGATGCGGTCGGACCAGAGTTTTATAAAGTGGAAGGATTATAGTCTTATCTCTGGAATACATCCCTTTCTTTATGCCTGCTAATATTCTGCTAGCTTTGGCAGCTGCCGCTTGACATTGCATGCTGTTGCCTAGTCTATCATCAACCAAGACTGCCAGATCTTTCTCCATTTTTGATTCCCCCAAGGGTTCCCCTCCTAACGTGTATTGTGCTTTTATGTTTCTAGTCCCCAAGTGCAAAACCTTACACTTCTCTACGTTAAACCTCATTTGCCAAGTCGTTGCCCACTCCGTTATTTTGTCCAGGTCATTCTGTAGGATATCTGCTTCATGCTGTGCAGTTATTGCCCTGCCCAATTTTGTGTCATCTGCAAAAACTGATATTGAACTACTGACCCCGACCTCAATGTTGTTTATGAATAAATTGAACAAGGTTGGACCCAGGACTGAGCCTTGGGGGACCCCGCATACTACCTCAGACCAGTCTGAGTATGCGCTGTTTATTACCACCCTTTGGACACGCCCTTTTAGCCAGTTCCGTATCCAAGAGCAAACCCTGCTGTCGATGCCTGCAGACCTTACTTTATAAATTAAGCGCTTATGGGGAACTGTATCAAACGCCTTAGCGAAATCCAAGTACACCACATCCACTGGTCTGCCCCTATCTAGCTCACAGCTTACCTCCTCGTAGAATGTTAATAGATTGGTTTGACAAGAACGCCCATTTGTAAACCCGTGCTGGTTACTACTGATGATGCTGTTGTCATTAGCAAACTCTACGATATAGTCCCTTATCATCCCTTCCAGAAGTTTAATAATTTTAAACGACATTGTTAAAATAATAATGCTTAATAATGAATTTGGAGATTTGTATTTTTTCTATTCTCCTGTTTGCTGTTATGTTTGGGTGTGCTTAGCAGTAAATTCTGAAAAGCAGAACTAGCTAAAAAAGTTCATAAAAGAGTTCATTTCTGTTCCTTTTCGGTTACAGTTATTGCGGGGGGTTAGCTACATTTATTCCTGGAATTTTGTTACCACCTACAATTACTTGGTTGTGTTATTCATACAGAGCAGTTTAAAAAAAAATATAGATTTTAAAAATGAAAGTGAAAATGTAACTATGGCTTATATTTTTAATTAAAACCAGAAAAATATGATATCTTTATTCTCCAAAAATAATCTATACACATCCACTACTTAATGGCCCTGTTTCTTACTATGTTTATCTGCCTCCTTGTGACATCCTCCATGAGCTCCTATACCTCTCCTTCTTTCCCTCACTGTTTGGAAAAAAGCTGTGCAGTTTAGTTGTGGTCATGTGAATTGCCCTATGCAAACTCTACACCCATAGTACATTGTTCATAGTCTCAGGAGTGGACAAGAGGATGTGACTATTGTCCCACATACACTGGGACCATGGAGAACATAGCCACCCTTTAATGCAGGGGTGGGGAACCTTTTTTCTGCCAAGGGCCATTTGGATATTTATAATATCATTTGGGGGCCGTACAAAATTATCAACTTAAAAATTAGCCTGTTATATTTGGTCAAACATTTAATAAACTCACCCCTAATGTGATGGCTGGAACTGCTTCTCTTTGGTGAGGTGTGTGATGTTAGCTGGTATTGCTACTCGGAACTGGTTTTCAAGGTTTGCATCAGTCTGTCTGGAGCGAAGTCAACTTTTTGCAGTGGTAAGTTTTGAAAAGAACTGCTGGTGGGTACTGCTGGCTGGTACTGCTGTGGGTACTGCTGGCAGGTACTGCTGGTGGGTACAGCTGGCTGGTACTGCTGGCGGGTACTGCTGATTGGTACTGCTGTCTGGTACTGCTGGTGGGTACAGCTGGGGGGTACAGCTGGCTGGTTCTGCTGGCTGGAACTGCTGTGGGCACTGCTGGCTCAGGCTGGTACTGCTGGCTGGTACTATGCTGTGCTGTGGGTACTGCTGGCTGGTACTGCTGTGGGTACTGCAGGCTGGT
Organism: Pelophylax lessonae; assembly: GCF_965119305.1. Classification (NCBI taxonomy): domain Eukaryota; kingdom Metazoa; phylum Chordata; class Amphibia; order Anura; family Ranidae; genus Pelophylax; species Pelophylax lessonae. Next base: position 187,045,429 of record NC_138779.1, on the reverse strand, counting down.
ACTGCTGGCTCAGGCTGGTACTGCTGTGGGTAATGCTGGCTGGTACTGTTGTGGGTACTGCTGGCTGGTACTGCTGTGGGCACTGCTGGCTCAGGCTGGTACTGCTGGCTGGTACTATGCTGTGCTGTGGGTACTGCTGGCTGGCACTGCTGGCTCAGGCTGGTACTGCTGGCTGGTACTATGCTGTGCTGTGGGTACTGCTGGCTGGTACTGCTGTGGGTACTGCTGGCTGGTACTGCTGGCTCAGGCTGGTACTGCTGTGGGTAATGCTGGCTGGTACTGCTGTGGGTACTGCTGGCTGGTACTGCTGTGGGCACTGCTGGCTCAGGCTGGTACTGCTGGCTGGTACTATGCTGTGCCGTGGGTACTGCTGGCTGGTACTGCTGGCTCAGGCTGGTACTGCTGTGGGTGCTGCTGGCTGGTACTGCTGGCTCAGGCTGATACTGCTGTGGGTAATGCTGGCTGGTACTGCTGTGGGTACTGCTGGATGGTACTGCTGTGGGCACTGCTGGCTCAGGCTGGTACTGCTGGCTGGTACTATGCTGTGCTGTGGGTACTGCTGGCTGGTACTGCTGGCTCAGGCTGGTACTGCTGTGGGTACTGCTGGCTGGTACTGCTGTGGGTACTGTTGGCTGGTACTGCTGGCTCAGGCTGGTACACTGCTGGCTGGTACTGCTGGTGGGTACTGTTGGCTGGTACTGCTGGCTCAGGCTGGTATACTGCTGGCTGGTACTGCTGTGTGTACTGCTGGCTCAGGCTGGTACACTGCTGGCTGGTACTGCTGGTGGGTACTGTTGGCTGGTACTGCTGGCTCAGGCTGGTACACTGCTGGCTGGTACTGCTGTGTGTACTGCTGGCTCAGGCTGGTACACTGCTGGCTGGTACTGCTGTAGATACTGCTGGCTCAGGCTGGTACACTGCTAACTGGTACTGCTGTGGGTACTGCTCGCTCTGGCTGGTACTGCTGTGGGTACTGCTTGCTCAGGCTGGTACTGCTGGCTGGTACTTCTGTGGGTACTTCTGGTGGGAAATGTTGGCTTGAGACTCAGGAGCGGTGCCTTGCTGGAGGAAGATGGAAGCGATGCTTCCTGTATCTCAGTCAGTACTGCTGTGGGTACTGCTGGCTGGTACTGCTGGCTCAGGCTGGTACTGCTGGCTGGTACTTCTGTGGGTACTGCTGGCTGGTACTGCTGGCTGGTACTGCTGTGGGTACTGCTGGCTGGTACTGCTGTGGTTACTGCTAGCTGGTACTGCTGTGGGTACTGTTGGCTGGTACTGCTGGCTCAGGCTGGTACACTGCTGGCTGGTACTGCTGTGGGTACCGCTGGCTCAGGCTGGTACACTGCTGGCTGGTACTGCTGTGGGTACTGCTGGCTCAGGCTGGTACACTGCTGGCTGGTACTGCTGTGGGTACTGCTGGCTGGTACTGCTGGCTCCGGCTGGTACTGCTGGCTGGTACTGCTGGCTCAGGCTGATACTGCTAACTGGTACTGATGTGGGTACTGCTCGCTCAGGCTGGTACTGCTGTGGATACTGCTTGCTCAGGCTGGTACTGCTGGCTGGTACTGCTGTGGGTACTGCTGGTGGAAAATGTTGGCTAGAGACTCAGCAGCAGCTCCGTGCTGGAGGAATATAGAAGAGAGGCTTCCTGTATCTCAGTCAGTCTCCTCACAGGCGGAGTGCATTTGATATCACACTGCCTGTGACTCACTCAGACTGTCAGGACGGAACAGGAACTATACAGGAAACATCGGCTCCGTTCTGACAGCTCAGCTGAGTCAGGCACAGACTCAGCAGCACAGGGGCCTGGACCAAATGATTTAGTGGTCCGCAGGTTCCCCACCCCTGCATTAATGGGACGTTGGATCACAGTAGCAAAAAAGGAACTTGTAGATTTAGAGGAGGCTAAGAGGAATAGAAGGGAATTTTCCGAGTTAAAGCAGTTGTAACCCTAAAAAAAAAAAAACAAATAAAAATATTCTGTTCCTTTATAGCATGGTAAATAGCATAGTGCTTCTGCAATGTCATTTGTCCCATTCTTTGTTGAAAAATACCTGGTTGATCCTAGCTGTTCTTGTGTTCCCCTATGTGTACTGACCACAGTAATCATGTCTGCTGATCCATGATACCTTGGTCAGTTTTCGTGCCTCTGTTATCCTGCTGTGTTTTGAGTCTCCCCCTCTCTCCCTCCATTCCTGCCTGTCAGTTCCTAATCTGTGAGCCAATCTCCTCCCCGCCCCTCCCCTCCTGCCACTATTTTGTGTGGCTGTAAAGTTAGTGGGGACAAGGACAATTACTGGCATCCCCTCTGTTATAACAAGCTATATATTACAGTGTTTGTGTTTTTTTATAAAGCTAAATAACTTATTCCACAGTGCCGCTGTGCGGTCACATGACCTTCCAGCTGATGTAAGAGGGAAATCTCAGTTCCTCCCACTGTAGTCCTTAGATCGGGGAAGGAGAGCGGTGGGAGGTCACAGCAGTGCTGTGAAATAGAATTCATATTTACAGTAAATATAATATATATTTTTTTAACCAGAAATTAATGTCACCTTACTGATATAGGCAGTGGAGACTAAAATATTTAGAGTTTGTGCTAGGATTAGATAAAGGAGTCTATTATTTAAAAGGCCAAAAAGGGTTCTTCATTCCTAAAGTGGAAGTAAACTCCCATGTATGTTTTTTCCCTTTAGGTAAGCCTATAATAAAGCTTACCTAGGTACTGTAAATATTTCCTAAACGTGCACCGTGACGTCACCGACGCATGTGCTCTGAAGGAAAGGCATTCCCGTGCCGTTCCTTCAGAGCCATGCCGAAAACAGCGACTCCCGCGTGCATGCAGTGACGTCATCGCCGACTCAGCCAATCAGCTGGCCGAACCCTGCCAACCCAAAAAGAAGGCAGGCTGAAGGTGGAAGTGCCTTCAGTGGTGACAGCGCGCCACTGGAGGGCTTCGTTGTTAGGTAAGTCTGTCGTGGCGTGGATGGTGCAAGGCTAGCTGATGCCATACATTATCAGAGCCCTGGTTTCTGTGAGCGGTGTCTCACCTTCTTCATCCCTGTTTGATGTGGATAAGTTTTTAAACCCAACAAAACCCCCTAAAATAACTTTCAGCTTTTAGGGAACCCCTGCTTAACCACTTAAGCCCCGGAAGATTTTACCCCTTTTCCTGACCAGGGGGTTTTTTGCGATTCGCACTGCGTGACTTTAACGGACAATTGCGCGGTCGTGCGACGCTGTATCCAAATGAATTTGACGTCCTTTTTTTCCCACAAATAGAGCTTTCTTTTGGTGGTATTTGATCACCTGTGCGATTTTTTAATCATGCGCAATAAAGAGCGACATTTTTGCAAAAATAACAATATTTTTCACATTTTTTTATATGAAATTACCCCCCAGAAAAATGTAAAAATCAAAATTTTTTTACATTTTTGGCCAATTTGTTTTCTGCTACCTATGTTTGGTAACAAACATCACAATAATCGTATTTTGATTGGTTTGCGCAAAAGTTATTGCGTTTACTAACTAAGGGAAAGATTTCTGTCATGGCGGCGATCTGCGATTTTTTTGCGGGACTGCGACATTGCGGCAGACAGATCGGACCCTTGACTGACATTTTTGACACTTTTGGAGGTACCAGTGACATTACTACAGTAATCAGTGCTATATATATGCACTGTTACTGTAAAAATGACACTGGCAGTGAAGGGGTGAAGTTTATTGGAGAGGGAGGGGTTAAGTGTGTCCCTAGGGGTGTAATTCTTACTGTCATTGGATGTGGCTTGATGTGTAATAGCACAGATCAACGGTCCTACATAGCAGGACTGAGTGATCTGTGCTTTTACACAGGGGAGAATGACAGGCGGCTTTGTCACACGCGCCGGCTTCGTCGGGTATGAGCGGGGGCGGGAGCGCGCCTCCGGCGGTGCGCGCTCGCCCCCTATTCGCTCCCAGGCTAGTGACGTACCGGTACGTCACTTTGCCTGGGAGGGGCTGACCGCCGCTGTATATAGTCGGGCGGCGGTCGGCAAGTGGTTAAAGGTATACCTACAGTTCATGATACTTTAGCTTGATCAGAAATATGAAGTTTTAGAAATAAGAGTAAAAAATGTGGCATAACTAAAATATTAGCCAGGGCAGATTACTTTTAACACCCACATTCTGCATATATCACAAAATTATTTTAGTAATATTTTTAAAAGTGAATAATATTACCGGAAAGGAAACTCAGATATACAGTATTCATACACCAGTGTTGGATTTAACTCTGTGGAGGCTCCTAGGCAGTCTAAATCTTGCCCCACTACAGGTTTCTGAAGATTCCTCTGCATGCGCTCTAGTGAGATAACATTGAACTGAGTCTGGCCATAGATTATGCAATTTTCTTTCCTTCTACCATGGGTTGAAGGAAAGAAAATTGCCCGATTTCCCCAACAACACAGTCAATGTTTATGGGGGAATCCCTCCTACCGCCACGCTATTGTATTCTGACAGTGGGATTTCTCTGCCGTCAGAATACACTGATCACTGCGGGCGGCTATAGCAGCCCACAGAGATTGTATAAAAAAAAAACCTTGCCAGGCTCATTGTACTGATGTCAATCGATAGAATGACTTCAGTACAATCAGCCTGGCCATAGATGGATTTAAAATTGTTCAGTTCCTTCTGAACCGGCCAAATTTGGATCCGTCTATGACCAAGTTAAAGTGGTTGTAAGGTCACTAGTGATAAAACATGTAATCTCTTACATTTAATGTGCAGTATCCATAGTTTTTACAAAATATTCCCCAAAATACCTTATTTTACAGCAGCGCTGGGCGCTCACGTGACCTCCCTCAGCTCTCCTCCTCTCCTCCCAGCTGACATCAGCAAGGAAACACAAACCATCCAACTGTAGTTCTTAGATCAGGAAGGAGAGCGGTGGGAGGTCACATGAGCGCCCAGCGGCACTTTAAATAGGGTATTTTGCTGAATCATTTTTAAAAACCACAGACACTGAACATCAAATCTTTATATGGGAGAGCGGATTACATGTTTTATCCCTAGTAATATTACAGCTATAGGGGTGAGAGGGGAGGGGCAGGGAGGAGATGGCTGACACACAGACAAGCAGGGAAGGAGGGGGAGAGAGTGTCAGCCCTGCCCTGTTGTATGTCAGTGCAAGATTACCAAATAGGCAGAGTAGGCACCAGCCTATGGGCTCCACCAGATCAAAACAATACTGATTTGATCTTTCTTAAATTGTTTACAAAAAATAGAAAAAAATGAATCAACTCGAAGAAAACGTAACTCTATAGAGAAAAAACTATATTATTGTTATGTACCTTATAACAACTTAAAGTACATAAACCATAGACATCAGGTTTACTTTACAGTTTGTGCATCTTCTTTCAGCTGTCAGCTTGTAAAACAATATGATGCAACTTTCTACGTGTAATGTATAGTAGTGATGGCCATCTCCATCTAGGGGGCACACTACTTAAAGTGGTTGTGAAGGCAAAAGGTTTTTTTTTAATCTTAATTTATTCATTGCATTAAGATTAAAAGCCTTCTGTGTGCAGTAGCCCCCCCCCCTCAGCCCCCCTAATACTTACCTGAGCCCATCTTTATCCAGCAATGCTGCAGGAGTGTTTCAGCTGCCCGGAACTCCCCTCCTCATTGGCTAAGACAGCAGCGCGGCACAACTGGCTTCCACTAATGTCAATCAAAGTCAGTCAGCCAATCAGGAGAGAGAGGGGGGCGGGTCGGGTCGTGGCTCCGTGTCAGTCTCCTTCGGTTTCTTTGGAGGATCTACTATAGTTTGGTGTCAGTGCCAATGGATGCCTAGTGGATTCTCCTTACGATGAGAAAAGTTTATTGGGAAGTTACAGAAAGTCTCATAAAACTATACTATCAACCTCTTCTTGATTGATGTTACATACAGTAGTATAAACCAGGAATTGTTTCATACATTGTTACTGGATTTCAGTTAGGCCATGTCACAGCACCCCAGTATACTGCAGTCTTAACTTTATATTTAGGATTACAGATATTTATTCTATCATTTTGAGAGTCTCCTGAGTTGGAGCACATATATTTATGGATAGATTAAAGTGATTGTAAAGTCTCGTTTTTTTTTTGTTAAAAATAACAAACATGTTATACCTACCTGCTCTGTGTAGTAGTTTTACACAGAGCAGCCCAGATCCCCCTCTTCTTGAGTCCCTCTTTGGTACTCCTGGCCCCTGCCTCCTGTTAAATACCCAGACACAACCAGCTTGCTATTGGGGCACCCGAGCCAGTGGCGGCCGGTCTATTGAGGCGCAGGGGCGCCACCCCCCCCCCCCATCCATGTGTCCGGTCCTCTAATCTGCATGTAGGGGCGCCACACGCATGGCGCTTAATGGGTTTTTTTTTTTAATCACCTGATTAGAGCCAGATGATCTAATAGGGTGATGCAAAGGGTGGAGCCGGGGCGCAGAGCAGGGCGCCCGAGCCCACCCATTGTGTGACAATAGCGAATGAAAATTCGCTATTGCCACACCGATCCTCCTCCTGGCCAATCAGGAAGCGCGTCTGATACGCGCTTCCTGATTGGCCGCAAGGCAAACCCCATGCCATTGGCCGAGGAGGAGGCGGGAGCAGGAGGACTGGAGGAGACGCGCCGCCGGGACTGATGAGAAGCCGATGCCGGGAAACTTATGAGAAGCCGCCCGCCGCCGCTGCTGCTCCAGGTAAGTAAGGGGGCACGCATGCTGATCTCTGCATTGGGGGCATGTATGCTGGTCACTGCATTGGGGGCACGCACGCTGATCTCTGCATTGGGGGCACGTATGCTGGTCACTGCATTGGGGGCACGTACGCTGATCTCTTCATTGGGGGCATGTATGCTGGACACTGCATTGAAGGGGGCACGCACGCTGATCTCTGCATTGGGGGCATGTATGCTGGTCACTGCATTGGGGGCATGTATGCTGGTCACTGCATTGGGGGCACACACGCTGATCTCTGCATTGGGGGCATGTACGCTGGTCACTGCATTGGGGGCATGTACGCTGGTCACTGCATTGAAGGGGGCACACACGCTGATCTCTGCATTGGGGGCATGTACGCTGGTCACTGCATTGAAGGGGGCATGTACGCTGGTCACTGCTTTGGGGGCATGTACGCTGGTCACTGCATTGAAGGGGGCATCTACGCTGGTCACTGCATTGGTGGCATGTACGCTGGTCACTGCATTGAAAGGAGGCACATTGGTCACTGTGCATTGAAAGGGGGCACGCTGGTCACTGTGCATTGAAAGGGGGCATGTATGCTGGTCACTGCATTGAAGGGGGCATGTACGCTGGTCACTGCATTGAAAGGGGGCATGTACGCTGGTCACTGCATTGAAAGGGGGCATGCTGGTCACTGTGCATTGAAAGGGGGCATGTATGCTGGTTGGTCACTGCATTGAAGGGGGCATGTAGGCTGGTCACTGCATTGAAGGGGGCATGTACGCTGGTCACTGCATTGAAAGGGGACACTATACCTTATTTACTGAAGGCCCCTTTCACACTTTTGTGACCTCAAAGTCACGCAATTGTTTACAGCGTTTTTTGCCGCAAAGCAATGCCTGTTACATTTTTCTGTTTGCGCCCCCCCAAAAATTTTGAGCACCAGCCGCCACTGACCCGAGCTGAGCCACAGCTCCCTGTGTCCATTTAGTTATGGAGCCACACCCTGGCCCTGCCCCCTTTCTCTCCTCATTGGCTTACTGACTTTGATTGACAGCAGTGGGAGCCAATGGTACCGCACTGCTGTATTAGCCAATGAAGAGGGGAGTCCTGCAACTACTGCAACATCACTGGATCTAGGTGGACCTCAGGTAAGTACTAGGGGGCTGCTGGACACAGAAGGCTTTTTATCTTAATGCATAGAATGTATTAGGATAAAAAAACCTTCTGCCTTTACAATTACTTTAAGGGCAGGCATGCCTGGAGGGAGCCCACCCCCTCCCTAAAGGTATAAGGATGCACTAGACACCAGCAATAGCACAATGGCAGCGGAGGTATCCAGTGCGTTCCCTTACCAATTACCAACAGTACAAACAAATGGCAACCATCCCAGTCCTTAACTGGCCTTTGCAGCAAGAAGCACATGGAAGGACAACGTATATCAAAAAACCAACAAAGACAAATTCCCAGCTTACACACCAGCCAGCCGGCAACAAACCCGCTTGACCCCGTCTAACAGTTCATGTTAAAAGCAAGGGGTTTCATTTGCATACATGTGCAAATACATGTGTAGGCTGCATTGATCCACCTGCTGACTTGTTGACAATTTCTGAGCAATTTGAGACAATTTGTAAACATTTAGCCAAGGCACCCCAAAGACTGCAAAAGGCACCCCAGTTAAAAAAGGTTGCTGTTAAGAAAACTCACCCCTTTCTTTCTGCCAGGTGGAAAGCATAACATTAGTGTGAGCTAAGTTTTTAATTTTTTTTTCTCTCTAATTCAATCTCCATAGTTTTTTTTGGAGGATCTACTATAGGTTGGTGACAGTGCCAATGGATGCCTAGTGGATTCTCCTAATGATGACAAAAGCTATTTGGGAAGTTCAGGGGCAGACTGGCAACTTTCGGCCCAGGGGGCAAGTGAAAACCAGAGGCCCATGGTGCAGCGACTCGGCCCCCCTCCCACTCTCCCTCTTCCCGGGCCTCCTCCTGAAATCCCTTCCAAGCTGAAGCTCCGCTCCAGGTACTCTCTACTTACCGACTGAATCCGGGTTACCGACCTGGCCAGCAGCTGGTGTTTGGGTAGAGCTGGGACAGCTCGGTCGGGGGTTGCCAGGGGAGAAGAGTCTCCAGTGGGGCATGGAACCGGCCTCTGCTCAGACACAGCTTACACCATCCATTGCGGGGGGGGGGGGGGGGATTGGGGGAGAGACCTGTGCACTGTCCTTGTCTTCATCCCGCACTCAGTAGGTCAGTGGTGGGGACTTTTTACTTCTCTTCACTAGGAATCCTTTAGGCATTTCTGTGGCAGAATCAGTGCAGTCTTTTTACGGAGCATCAGAGCGGCCCAGGGGGCAGTTGCCCCCTGGCCCAGTCCTCCCCTGGGGAAGTTACAGAAATAGTTTACTCCCATAAAAGTATATCATCAACCCCTTGGTGATTGATGTTATATGCAGTACAGTATGAACCAGGAATTGTTTCATACATTGTTACTGGATTTCAGGTAATGTTTAGCTAAATTATCTCATCAGATTATTTTCTATCACCTTTGAAGTTCAACATCCCCTGCCAAAAGACTGTAAAGATGTCTGTTATGATTAACCATACCGGAGTTCTGTGTTGTCCTTTATCTGATTGATCTGTATAATGGGTTCTAACGCTCCAGCATTATTAAACTGGTAAAAATTGGATTTTGTATTATGTACACTTGCTCTCTCTCATTCCCAGGAATAGTCCAGCGTTCTTTATAACATTAACTAGAACATACAACATAACACTATAAAATTCATTTTATTGTATACCTCTAGTCAGGGCTTTTTTTCTCAGAGGATAGGTGCAGGAACTCCCCCTTCTAAGTTACTTTGTATCTTTGCCCCCTACCCACTTCCGAGCACTGACCCTTGGTTTCACCCCTTCCAACCTCCAAGCACTGACCCTTAGTTCCACCCCTTCCAACCTCCGAGCACTGACCCTTAAATCCACCCCTTCAAACCTCTGAGCACTGACCCTTGGTTCCACCCCTTCCAACCTCCGAGCACTGACCCTTAAATCCACCCCTTCAAACCTCCGAGCACTGACCCTTGGTTCCACCCCTTCCAACCTCCGAGCACTGACCCTTAAATCCACCCCTTCCAACCTCTGAGCACTGACCCTTGGTTCCACCCCTACCCAGCTTCCAGTAAAGCCCCTTTTAGAGAATATAGAGCCAAGTATAATTTTGTATTGGAATGTATGGAATTTGGCTATGATAACAAGAAAAGCAATACAATAGATCCCCCACAGTCAGCAACAATAGACTCTCCACCCCCACCACCCCAGCAGCAGCAAAATATCTCCCAGCAGCCAGCATCAATAGACTCTCTAGCAGCCAGCAACAGTAGACCCCTCTCTAAACAGTAGATCCCTTCCAGCAACAATTTACCCTCATTATCAAAAGATCATCCACCAGCAACAATGGATTGCCACGCAAAAATAGATCCCCTCCAGCAACAATAGATCCCCCAGCAGCCAGTATCAGTAGACCCTCCAGCACCCCCTGGAGGTACCGGAACTGCGTTCCCCTGGGTTCCCGCTGAAAAAAAGCCTGCCTCTAGTCATTTTAAAGCTACTAAAACATCACGTTGATCAGCAGTTAAACTCAAGTGCCTGCAGGTAGCCACGTTTTTCAGGGCTATCGGGACATTATATTAACAACTTTAGGGGCAACACATCCTCCTGTGTCCTGTACTTCTTTTTGACCCATCACTGGCCACATTGACCAACACTGTATCATGGGGTCGCATAAAATGCATAATAGAGCCCAGTTTTGATGGCTTCCAAATAAGATAAATGATGACACATGGAGAACCTACTGCATTGAATGGAAGTAGTGATTTAGTTATTATAACACAACTACAGCTTTGGTTTAAAGGCTACACCCACCCGAAACAAATTGGTGATTGCTGAACCACCCACTGACATTTTATCTCAGAGATAAAGTCATGACAGCACACTCCCTGGTGGATTATCTCTCAACCTCAAATATCCAGCATGAACTCCTTGAGATGGTCATGACAGGTGGAGTAAACTGGAAACTCATATGGCGCTTTTCCACTGCATGGAACCGAACGGTTCGGCTCGCTTTTGTGCTTTTCCACTGCTGGTACCGCATGGTACGGTGTAAGAACGGTTCGGTACGGTACGGCGGCGCTTTTCCACTGCTGGTACCGCATGGTACGGTGTAGGAACGGTTCGGTACGGTACGGTACGGCGGCGCTTTTCCACTGCATGGAACCGAACGGTACGGCTCTCAAAAACAGTACCACCTCGATTGTGGTTCCAAGAGGTACCATACCCGGTACCATATCCCACAATCCTTTGCATGCAGCCACTACTAGCCACTGATTGGTCAGAGAATCCCACCCACCCCGTTGTTATCCCACCCACTTAACTTTAGTACTACTTTAGTGGACAAGCAAACCATACCGTACCGTACCGAACCGTTCCAACACCGTACCATGCGGTACCAGCAGTGGAAAAGCAAACCGGGCCAAGCAGGGCCGAGTAGAGCCGAGCCGCTACTTGGAGTGGAAAAGTGCGAATTTTTCCCCAGAAATTCTCCAGCAGAATCAGATAATTCTGAGAAATGTGTTCAGAAATCCCCATCCTCCACCACTACATTAGCAGAGCTACGTATGATGGACCAAGCTGTAAAAACACAAGGACTAATGTATTATTGCTAAGACAGCCATTGGGTATTGGATGGGTATTGGATGATGATACATCGTAGCATGAACTACAAAATTTTTTAAAACACATGAGAAAAAAAGATATATTTTATACTTGATATGTTGTGATGTGGGTACATGAAATGACCACTATATACTGTAGAATCTAACTTTCCTATATCAAGTAAAAATTGGATGTAGTACTCTTCTGAAATTAGCACATATACTGTATATCCTGTGTATTGATTGCCTCTGACATTCTAAAAACTGGAAGTGTGCAAGAACACAACCTGGTGTAAAGCATTACTATGATGGCTTATTGATGAACATCCCTACAGTAAGTAGGCTAATGACTTAAGGTTACACAATATCACAAGCTCAATCATTCTTTACTCAGGGTCAACACTGGACCCATCAGGGTCACCAATATCCTACATTAAAAAGGATGTGGTAGTTAAAGGTTATCTTCATAATTGTGCAATGTAGTACTGCAGGTTACAGCAGCGCATGTCATGTGGCTCATATTTCTTTTAATTTATTATGGTACCCCAAGACACACTTTGACAAACAAATGTCCATAAGCACTTTCCCCAATCTTCTGGAAAGCCTTCACAGATGAGTAGATGCTGTTAAACTGCAAATGGGTAGGGGGTACTCCATATTAATGCCCATGGTTTTGGAATAGGATGTCCAACAACCTCATATAGGAGTGATGCTCAGGTGTCAACAAACTTTTTATCCTATAGGGGTGGATTTACTAAAGGCAAATTTACTTTTCCCTTCGCATTTTCCCCAAAGCTTAACCTTCCTAGCGGTATTCCCGAGTGTGGCTCGGGGTTAAATTTCAGTGCCAAAAGCGGTAACCCCAAGCCACACTCGGGGTACCGCTAGGAAGATCGCTGGATCCTGGTAGAGGGGTTATTTACCTTGTCACTGGGATCCAGCGATGTATCCCGGCGGTGTGCGGTGGCGGATCTTCCTCCCGATGCTCTCTGTGCCCCGGCTTCCCTCTCCTGCAACGTGACGTTCGCAGGGAGGTGGAACCGGCGGCAAATTCAAAAGTAAAACACACAAAACACACTGATATATTGTAATCCTATTGGATTACATTACAAAATAAAATAAATTGACATTAGTTTGCCCCCAGTGCCCTTTCCTGCAGTTTTACTGTACTTTATATAGATAGATAGATAGATAGATAGATAGATAGATAGATAGATAGATAGATAGATAGATAGATAGATAGATAGATAGATAGATAGATAGATAGATAGATAGATAGATAGATAGATAGATATACACGTATATATATATATATATATACAGGGCTTTTTTTCTCGAAGAATAGGTGCAGGAACTCCCCCTTTCTGACTCACTCCTTTTTTCTGCCCCTACCCACCTCCGAGGACCGTTCCCTGATTCCACCCCCTGCCCAACTCCCAGTACTGCCCTTTATAGAGAATGCAAAACTATTTTTGGTACCAAGTACTGTAAGTATGGAATTTGTTAATGATTGTTAATGATAACAAGAAAATCTGTAAAATAGATCTCCTGCAGCCAGCAACATCAATACACCCTCCAGCAACAATAGATCCCCCCCAACAACAATGCACCACCCACAACAAAATATCCCACAGTACAACAATAAAGCCCTGGCAGCAACAACAGGTCTCCCTACAGCCTGCATAAATATGCCTCCCCCCCCCCAGCAGTATAAGACAAACCCCAGCAACAACATATCCCCCTCCAGTAACAATAGACTTCCCCAGCAACAACAGACCCCCCTGCAGTGCAAATATGGATCCCCTGCAGCTACAATACATCCCCTAGCAGCCAGCATCAGTAGACCCTTCAGCACACCCCAGCACCCCTTGCATACATTCAGTGCCGGAGGTGCCGGAACTGCGTTCCCCCACGTTCCTGCTGAAAAAAGGCCCTGTATATATATATATATATACACACACACATATATATATATATATATATATATATATATATATATACACTTTAACTTATTTATAGTTATTTATTATATTATAATTTATGATTTCGTGTTCCAAACTTTATCATACCCGAGATGTTATAAAGAAGAACGCACAGTAAAAAAAATCATATGCAATAGTTGGTTTGGGCTGCTCGTCCTTATGAATTACTAGCAAAATAATGGTACCGCTTTCAGCACCTAAAATCGGAAATGATCATACCGCCAGGAAGGTTAAACATCCTTTTTCTAAAGACTTTATTGCACTATTTATCCTTTATTTAAATTTTAACTTCTGATACATTGGTGTCAGTGTATCCATCATGATTTAGCTTATATTATATTATATTATTAGCCATATTGCATTGCATTTTCAGAAAATTCCAACAGCTGCAGATTGAAAAGGAAAGGTAATTTTTATTTACATTAAATCACAATATGATTTGTGTCGCAATTGTAAACGCTATATTGTTTTTTTTTTTTTCTTTATTTGCAATTTTATTACCCCCACGAAAGTGGAGCTACCCTTTGATTGAACAAGCAAAAGCTAGATGCTGATTGACTACAATGCACAGCTGCACCAGATTTTGCACTCTCTAGTTTTAGTAAATCAACCCCTATTTATAGTTAATAATCTTGAGCAAACAAAGGCGTCTCAGTGCAGCTAGCTCAGTGTAATTTGTAATTGGCACTATGTTTGTTTTAAACAGAAGCACACACATTGTGTTGGCAATACACTGATTGCCATCTACATCTCTTTACCCACAGATTACAAGCGGAGGGAGGAGTACAGGTGAAGTGAGGACAGGAGCTATTAATGAAATATGTAAACAACCTACAAAATCATTTTTGGAACTGTGAAGCGTAGCAGGGGACAGAAGTGGACGGTGCTACCAAGTGAAAGCTAAAAGTTCATCCGCCCGTGTCTGATGAACCGCCAGGGATATTGTGCTCTGCATTTCAAGACTGTACCAAAGTGCATGCAAATAAATAGACGACATTGTTGATATGACAAACACACCTCTAAAGCTCCCAATGGTTCCCCATTTCCAGCAAATGTCTTTGTATGGATCCAAACCCCTCTGTTCCTTCTTCCTGCTCAGTTTTCCCTCTTTTTGGTCTGATTAGATTTCTAGAAAATGTATTATTTAACTATTAATATTGTTACACTATGCCACATCTGACTTCTAAATGATTGCACTGGATATTTTAAAAATCAGGATTAAAGCGAATTTCTACCCAAAAGTTGAATTTCCGCTTCAACCACTTTAAGACCAGGCCTATTTTTGACACTTGGTGTTTACAAGCCAAAATCAGTTTTTTTTTTTTTGCTAGAAAACTACTTAGAACCCCAAACATTATATATATATTTTTTTATCAGAGACCCTAGAGAATAAAATGGAAATCGTTGCAATATTTCACACAGTATTTGCGCAGCGGTCTTCCAAACTCAATTTTTTGGGAAAAAAATCACTTTTTTTAATAAAAAAATAAGAAAACAGTAAAGTTAGCCCAATTTTTTCCATAATGTGAAAGATAATGTTACACCGAGTAAATAGATACCCAACATGTCATGCAATTGCGCACATTTGCGGAATGGCGACAAACTTTGGTAGTTAAAATCCCCATAGGCAACACTTTAAAAATTTCTACAGATTACCAGCTTAGAGTAACAGAGGAGGTCTAGAGCTCAAATTATTGCTCTCGCTCTAACGATCGCTTCGATACCTCACATGTGTGGTTTGAACACCATTTACATATGTGGGCGGGACTTCCGTATGCGTTCGCTTCTGCACATAAGCTAACGGGCACAGGGCACTTTAATTTTTTTTCCTATTTATTTTATTTATTATTTTTTCTTTTTACACAGTCTTTAAAAAAAAATATTTTTGATCATTTTTTTCCCTATTACAAGGAGTGTAAACATGTAATAGGAATAGGCATGACAGGTCCTCTTTATTGTGAGATCAGGGGTCAAAAAGACCTCAGACCTCACAACTACACTAAAAAAGAAAAAAAAAAAAAGTGAAAAAAAATCGGCCCTTCAAACCGGTTGCTAGGCAATAACGTTTAACGTCACTCCGGTCCTCCAAGACCATAGAGTCAAGTGAGGGCTATCTTGCCCTCACTCGACTTCCTGTCTCAGAGGATCCGGGACCGGATCGTTTTCGCCGCTGCCTGGGGGGGGGGGGCACCTATTCCGCCGCACGGAAAGGGTGATCCCGCGGGGAATCCGCCACTGGGACCACCATTACCTGAAAGCCGATTGCCCGCCGTTTTAAAAAATATCAGGGTTATGGCAGCTATCTGCTGCCATAACCCCAGTATTTAGTGTCAAAGACCGACGTAAAACTGCGGCGGGCAGTCGGTAAGTGGTTAAGGCCTTCTCCCGGGCTCCTGTTTGTAAAACAGATATTTTGGGGGAGGAGAGGGGAGCGGGTCCCTGATTTTTACAAGTACCTGCTCCCACTTCCGTTCCGGTCTACTTAGGTGATCAAAAATGGAAGTTCTCCTTCGGGTCCTATCACACGGGCTTTCCGCCCGGTAGACTCTGTTTTGCTCAGCGGAAAACGATCCTCCGTTCCCGCTGAGCAGGCAGATGACAGGTCTGTCTCTGCTTACTTTGCAGAGACAGACCTGTCAGAGCCCCGCTCTCCTCTATGGGAGTTTAGGGGAAAACGAACCGCCTGTTCTTTTTCTTCCAATCCTATGCAATCCGATCCTGCAACTGAAAATTACAAAAGTGCTCTATTACTAAACAATAAAACAATAAACATTGTCCATATGTGAAAAAATCCAAAAAACAATGCAGAAAACAATGAGGAGTCTATTCCATCTGAAGGGGAGTGTTCCCAAGGTGATGCATGTAAAACGGACCAACTTGATTGGTGATAGGTGAATTAACCTCTTACCAAAACAATACTCCAGTAAAACGTGACTTGGTGCAAAAACTGAAAACTTAAGGTGACACCCAGTGATGTGCATGGACTCTTACCACAATGGAGAGAGAATGGAGCATATGCTGTGGTACCAGGGAGTCCAGTCAAACGGCCACACTTGATAAAATGAGAAAAGGGGTAAAAAAACTGTGCAAATGGTGTGAAAAAAATATTAATATAAATAAATTTTGAATATAAAGTGATAAAGTGGGATTTCTCCCACGCTGTCAGCTGCTACTCAAACGTGAAATCGTGATAAATAGTGAACAAATGGGGATGTAGCGCTCGACAGAAATATATAAATAAGTACAAACATGTGAACCATATAAACCATATGGAATGATTCATGCAATAAAGTCTCTGGTGTCCTAAGCAATTAGATAATTGACAGCCAATATGGAAGACACAGACTTGATCCCCTGATGACGTCAGCCTTGACTGACGAAACGTCGGGAACGTGAGACCATACACATCCGGGTCTGAGGTCTGAGGAGCGCTGCGTGGAGCGGCGTCTCCCATCCCCAGCATAACGATTTCATTGAAGGCTTTTATCTGCTTTTTGTCTAGTAAGTGCAATTTATCTTAAATAAATGCTTGATTGATAAGAGATACTGCACCATGAGACTATTTTTTCATCCCTGCATATGGCTTGGCTTTCTGATTATGGCACTGACTCTGGCTGTGATGACCTCTACTTATGGGAGCAAGATGCATTAGAGTTCCTTACTGGAGTACACAGCGCATTTGACCCCCTATAATCAAGGGGTCCATTAAATCTGGTAAGCGGCTCATATAGTTATTCCACTGGGTGATCGTGTGAAGGTGAAGGCTTTGCTAAGGAAACCACCCTATCAAGTCTGTGTCTTCCATATTGGCTGTCAATTATCTAATTGCTTAGGACACCAGAGACTTTATTGCACGAATCTTTCCATATGGTTTATATGGTTCACATGTTTGTACTTATTTATATATTTCTGTTGAGCGCTACATCCCCATTTTTTCACACTTGATAAAATATCCAGAGGGATGGATGGATGGATGGAGCTTCCCGGTATCTTCTGATGGGGCTGGAGGCTTCCACAGGTAGAATTGCCAGCAGGAGGGCCACAATAAAGAAGAGGGAGGGACTGATAGTGCGTTACCCGCGGTTTATTGAATAAAAAATGGTAAAAACACTTACAAACATCCTTTGAGGTTGAGAGCAAAATGCTCAGAAGAAGTCGCGGTCGCCTGCAGTGCGATCTGGGACCTGTAGCAGCACGGCTGGCTCCCCCCGACGCGTTTCTACTGAAGAGTCGGCTTCTGGGATTGGAGCTAAAAGCCGCGCTGCTAATCTCTCTCCTTAAATGACTGTCCGAATGAAGACTTCCGGGGCGGCCATGGCGAGGACCCGGAAGTGCAATGACTCACTTCCGGTGCTTTACCTATAGCTACAACCGGTCGACTTAATACGAGGTTTTAAGCGGTAAAGTGGTTACCTATCTGGCAGGTGGCAAGTCAAATCTTTCTTTTGTTGGGTTATTCTGTTTTATAGGGACAGTGGGAGGAACCACAACATGCAGCAACGGATACGCTATCTGACACACCTGAAAGCATCACATAGCATCAGGGTTGGTATTAGCCCACTGTCCCTATAGAACAGAATTATGATGTAGTGGCTGTCTGAAGGAACCACAGCGAATGGCAAACAAAACTATGGCCAACATGGTTTGGTACCATGAAAGGGGGAGGGAAGTGATTGGCGCTGCCTGGTGGGATGTTATGGGAATGTATATGTAGGATACTATACTTCTAGTAAGATATCCTATAGGGACATGTGTAGTAAATTGATATTGAAAACAGTGAATCATCAACTTATAATCTGATAAATGGCAAACCTGTGTAAAACCAAAGTGGGTCTATGTATAAAAAATATAATAAAACCCTATATACATAACATCAATAAATACATTTCATACGTACAATAATGTGCAAAGAGAAGTGCAAAGAGTGAATCAAAAAGTGAAGTGCTAAAAAAATAAATAAAATTAATCCAATGAAATCCGGTGGTAAATATGTGACCATAAAATAACAATAGGTAGGTATACTATAAAAATTCTTAATAAATATAAGTAAAGTAATAAATAACGTGTATATGACCCTAAAAATGACAATCGATGGGTATACTCTTAAAGTGCCAGTAAATACGAGTAGAAAAAAAAAAAAAAAAAAGAATAAATAATTCTCAATAAATAAATAAATAGGTGCAAACGGTGCAAAAAGTGAACCAATTAATTGGTGAAAATATCCGTGCCGAACTAGCAGTATATAAATGAAAAAATGCAGACTAAAAAGTCAATACAAATAATCCCACAAATAAATCCAAGTAAATGTGCCGTCTCAGTGGTTTAAAAAGTCCAAAAAAAAGTCCTAAATAGGTGAAGTCGATATGTGGTGGATTTGTAGTGCTCTTTTCTCTATGCCCAAGGTTTAGTGGGTGGGCAGAAGGAAGAAGTGTTCCCCTGAGCCTGGGGTCCTGCGCTTACCAGAATCCCTTACCCCTACAGGGGTAAACAGCGGGTCGATTATTAGGGGATCGCTCCCACACACTGGCAATCAGGATCTCCTATGGCCTTGGTATCACTCCGTGGTAGTAGTGCAGATGTCAGCTCAATAGGTAAAAAATAGGAATCCAGTACAGTGCCCGGGTATGTAGGAGAAAAAGGGAAGGAGCCTCCAATAGTGTAAAATTGTTTCACAGAACAGCTTTATTATATAAAAAAGACATGTACTCACAAGGTATAAAATGCAAAGATATGCCCGTCTGGCATAGGAGCCGCAACCTCCTCTCTTGCGGTGCACGCCAGAAAGTACACCCTACCTATGGTTTGGTACCATGGTTATGATATTATCAGCCAGCAGCGGCGTTGGTATCTCTTAAAAAAAAAAGAAAGCCCTAAATTACCACCTGTTGGATGGGAAATTCTGATCTTATTTTGCAGAATACTCATTCTTTATTTTTTTAACACCAAGGAGACAGAGTTGCTTTAACTAACCTAGCCCTCATACATATTATATAACAATTCCCGGCCTAGTCAACCCATCAGTGGTTGGGACTGTCCCTTACAATCGAGTTAGTCTGGTTCGAAGGAATAAAGAATAAAGAATCTGTGTGAAGTAGGAGCTATGAGTCATTTTCTAGCTGTAATAACCTACATGTTGTGAAATTACTATTTTTTGAGCGTTTTCTTGCAGGCTTGCCTCAAGGTTGCTCCCTGTCAGAACACTGCAGAGGTGAATAGGACTTCCTGTTTCTTTAAACTTAGTTCACATTGCGTTTCCCAACATTTCCTGGGGAAATTCACATACCTAAGAAACATGAATCAACACTTTATTAATTGTTCACAGCTTATTGCATTGTGGATAGAGGTTTTTCCTTGGCATCTTTCCCAAACAAATGTATACGCCTTCATTCTAAAGGTCTGTGCTAGACACAAGCTTTAAAGTATAACTAAAGGCAAACAGTTTTGTTTTAGTTTTGGATAAAGGGGAGAGGGAATAGAACACCCCCTTAATGACCAGGCCATTTTTTGCGATTCGGCACTGCGTTAATTTAACGGAAAATTGCGCCGTCGTGCGATGCTGTACCCAAATACAATTGGTGGAGCTTTCTTTTGGTGGTATTTGATCACCTCTGCGGTTTTTAGATTTTGCGCTATAAACAAAAAAAGAGCAACAATTTTGAAAAAAAACGCCATATTTTTTACTTTCTGCTATAAAACATTCCCAATAAAAAAAAATGTTAAATGTAATTTTTTTATCAGTTTCGGACAATTTGTATTCTGCTACATATTTTTGGTAAAAAAAAATCCCAAAAAGCGTATTTTAATTGGTTTGCGCAAAAGTTATACAAACTACGGGATAGATTTTTGGACTTTTTATTTATTTATATATTTTTTTATTATTTATGGCGGCGATCAGCGATTTTTAGCGGGACTGCGACATTGCAGCAAACAGATCGGACCCCTTTTTGACATTTTTTTGGGGACCAGTGACATTACTACAGTAATCAGTGCTAAATAATATGCACTGTCTGTTACTGTATAAACGACACTGGCAGGGAAGGGGTTAATACTGGGGGTGATCAAATGGGGTTAAATGTATGCCTAATATGCTTGTGTGGGGGGGGGGGGGTTCTGTGACAGGCACAAACAGACCGTGGTTGTAACTTAGCTGAAACTGCTGATCTCTCCCTGCAGTCTGACAGAAGATCCGCCTGCTTTGTTTACATAAGCAGACGGGTCTTCTCTCGGTTTCTCCGATGATCTGTCTGATGAAACCTGTCTCATGTCTCAGGTTTATTCGGCAGACTGGTTGGTGAGCATATGCGACTAAGGGCTGGTTGTTTTCACGCACCTCCTTTAAAGTCCCAAATCCTCTTTTTTGATGTTACATTACATTATATCTTTTCAAAAATTGCAAAGTATACCTGTTTTTTTTTTTAAAATAAATATTTATTGAAGAAAAACAATATAACAAGATAACAATACAGGAAAGATAATCTGCAGTATAACATGTACAAAATTGCCACTTTGGATCAATCCATGTTACAATACGATTGTCTGTGATTCAGTGTTAATTTTGGCAGCAAATTTCAATTTAGTTTTAGTCTTAGTCTTAGGACTAAAATGGCATTTTAGTTTTAGTCCCATTTTAGTCTTCTGCAAGTGTTTTAGTTTTAGTCGTATTTAGTCGACTAAAACTCCAGTACATTTTAGTCGACTAAAACGTCCTACATTTTAGTCGACTAAAACTGATTTTAGTCATCTATAATCGAATGGGTGTAGTTCAATCGTAATTTGTAATGCATTATTTAAGCATTTCTCTACAATTTCCAAACTCATTATATACTACTGCTGGTCCTGGAGTGAAAAATCTAATATGTTATTATTTATGGTATTAAGCTTTGAGCATGCACCAGTGTTAATTTTGGCAGCAAATTTCGATTTAGTTTTAGTTATAGTCTTTTGACTAAAATGCCATTTTAGTTTTAGTCGTATTTTAGTCATCTGAATTGTTTTAGTTTTAGTCGTATTTTAGTCGACTAAAATTGTGTTAATTTAGTAGACAAAAACGTTTTAGTCGGTTTTAGTCGACGAAATGAACACTGCTGTGATTACACATACTCAGAACCAAAAACACACGAATATAACCAATATAACCTATATAACCACTGGCCATATTCCTCTATTATACTTCACCGAGACTATAAAGGCCATATAAGTGCAACATGCCAGACAACCCACTCAGAGCGGGGAAATGCTCATTGGTTGTGGACTTCCGGGCCCTCACCCCAAATGGGTTCAAAGTATACCTGTTGACTCCACCAGAAATCTTGTGAGTGGCCAACTTCCTGTGCTCTCTGTCTGTACTGCACTTTTGGTGACATTATTCCTAGCTATATCTGTGGACTTCAAAATACCCCTCCCCTATGTTATGGAGAAGAGGAAGTGGTCCTAACACACTTCATGTCCTAAGGTGACAATTCTGCTCCCCAATAGACACAGGTTGGGAAGTACTGGTACTAGTTTTTTTGGACTGCTTTTGCAAGATCCTTTGTGTGCTGGCGAATATGTATCTACTATTTTCAACAGAGTATTCATCATATGCAAGTGACACACAGAACGGAGGAAGGAGCTTCCCACACCCCACCAACATTTGAAATGGGTTGTGCAAAAGAACAGAAAGGAATTTTGTACATCTAAAACAGGGATGGGGAACCTACGTCCCGGGAGCCGTATGCGGCCCTCGAAGTCATTTGGTCTGGCCCCCATACAGCTGAGTCTGTGTCTCTCAGCTGATCTGTCAGAACGGAGCCAATCCTTCCTGTATAATTCCAGCTCCGTTCTGACAGTCTGAGTGAGTCACAGGTGGAGTGATATCAAATGCACTCCACCTGTGACCAATACAGGAAACATTGCCTCTTCCTCCAGCATGATTTCCCGCCAGCAGCACACATAGTAGTACCAGCCAGAGCCAGCAGTACCAGCCAGAGCCAGTAGTACCAGCCAGAGCCAGCAGTACTCAGAGCAGTACCAGCCAGAGCCAGCAGTACCCACAGCAGAACCAGCAGTACCAGCCAGAACCAGTAGTACCCACAGCAGTACCAGCCAGAGTCATTAGTACCTACAGCACAGTACCAGCCAGCAGTACTAGCCAGCAGTACCAGCCAGCAGTACCCACAGCACAGTACCAACCAGCAGTACCAGCCTGAGCCAGCAGTACTCAAGGCAGTACCTACAGCACAGTACCAGCCTGAATCAGCAATACCCACAGCAGTACCAGCCTGAGCCAGCAGTACCAGACAGCAGTACCCACAGCACAGTACAAGCCAGCAGTACCAGCCTGAGCCAGCAGTACCCACAGCTGTACCCACCAGCAGTACCAGCCAGCTATACCCACCAGCATTACTCGCCGGCAGTTCTTTTCAAAACTTACCACCACAAAGTCGACTGCGCTCCAGACTGACCGACACAATCCTGGAAAACCATTTGCGAGTAGCCACATCATCAATACCAGCTTACATTACACACCTCACCAAAGAGAAGCAGTTGCAGCCATCACATTAGGGGTGAGTTAATTAAATTTATGATTAAACATAACAGGCACATTTTTAAGTTGATCATTTTGTACGGCCCCCGAATGATTTTATAAATGCCCAAATGGCCCTTGGCAGAAAAATGGTTCCCCACCCCTGATCTAAAAGGAGAATTAACAATAACAACATATTCTGCATTTTTAATAGTAAACATTTATTTTCTTTATATTGCAAGATTATTTTCTAGAGATGAATGGTAACCTTAATCTATCCAAAACTGGGCTCATGATTTTTCCTAAGTGCCTCTTCCCCTGATTTCTCTGTCAAGATTGACAGCACTACTATCAGCCGCCCTTGCATGCTAAGGTTCTAGGTGTAATGTTGGATTCTGATCTATCCTTTCTGCCCAAGTCCAATCACTGTCTAAATCTTGCAAACAAAAACACAAAAGAAGGGCACACCGACCTAGCACATTATCCTCAATATAGGCTTTTAATATTAAAACATAAAAATGGCTACTCACAAACGCAGGTGAAAATCAATCACATCAAACTCATAAACTTCAGTATCAGAAGTAGTCCATACAGGTGTCCATAGTCTTATTAGGATGACGGCTGACGCGTTTCGAGGCATATGCCTCTTCTTCAGAGACACTGTCTAAATCTTGCCGCCCTAATTGCAACATCTCCAGAGTACGCCTCTTCCTAACCAATGACACCACAAAGCTCCTAGTTCACTCCCTGGTCATCTCTCACTTCGACTACTGCAACTCCCTCCTCATGGGATTACCTTTACATAGGCTATCTCCCCTTCAGTCCACCATGAAGGCTGCTGCCAGGCTCATCAACCTTACAAAATGCTCAGTGTCTGCTACCCCTCTCTGCCAATCCCTCTACTGGCTTCCGCTCACCCAACAAACTAGATTCAAAATTCTACCAACTTACAAAGCCATCCACAATTCCGCCCCTAGCTACATCACTAACCTAGTCTTAAAATATCAACCTACTTGTTCCCTTCATTCCTCCAAAGACCTCCTGCTTTCTACTTGCCTTTTCTCCTCCTCTCATGCTTGCCTCCAGGACTTTTCCCAAGCCTCTCCCATTCTATGGAACTCCCTACCCCATTCTGTCCAAATATCTCCTACTCTATTTGCTTTTAGACCATCCCTGATAACCCTTCTCTTCAGAGAAGCCTAGTCTGCCCCTACCTAAAGACTGTACTTTTATTTTTTCCATCAGCACATCCCCCACAGTTATTACCTTTTGTATCACTTGACCCTTCCTCCTAGAGTGTAAGTTCTAATGGAGGAAGGAGCTTCCCACACCCCACCGACATTTGAGATGCGTTGTGCAAAAGAACAGGAAGGAATATGTATCTACTTGTAACTAATCCAGTTGCCAACTGGTGATCGCTTCAGCACCCAGTACACACAAGCCTACAAACCAGGAAGGTGTGCGATAGGAATATGAACTATATACTCTGTTGAAAAGACTACATTTCCCAGCTTAAATGAGCAAAAAGAACACCAAAAAGTCTCTAGAGTCCAACGTCCTTTTACGGAGCTTCATGGGCTCATAACCTAAATACAGCTGCTGGCCCTCTCACTCTCTCTCACTGTAGTAAACCCAAACTTTCCCCAAATCCCTTTTCAATTCCTACCCAAATAGCTCCCGCCCCACCCGTAACCTTAAGTATGAAACATCCTGAATTAAAGTGGATCTCCACCCAAAAGGGGAAGCTTTGCTTGTTTGGTTCCTCCCCCCCTCCGCTGCCACATTTGCCACCTTTCGAGGGGGAGGGGGGAGCAGGTACCTGTTTTTGCTACCTGTCCTCACTTCCGGGTGACCTTGCTGCATTGAGGTCCCCCAGAAGTTCGGCCCCCTCCTCCTTCCTTGTCCTCCCTTACAACAAATGGCGATGGCAGCACCCGAGAGCCGATTGGAAAATCGGCTGGGGTGCCGACATTGTGGGATCCCTGGACAGGTAAGTTTTCTCATATGTAAAGTCAGCAGCTACAGTATTTGTAGCTGCTGACTTTTAATTTTTTTGCTGGGGGGGGGCGGAACTCCTCTTTAAGGACTAATTCCTCATGAGATCACAACTGGAAAACCAAGGGTCCAACTTCTTTCTGGTCCTACTTACAGGCAAAAATTTTAACTTAGGACCATAAGGAGAGAACCATTTTCTTCTGATCCCTTACCCTTTTTGAGGCTCTATATTCTCGCATCCATCCTCTTGCACACTTTATTGCTAAATTATACAAGCTACTAATTACCTCCCTCATAGATCACACAGCCTACGTCCACTTTCTGTGGGAAAAAGTTCTACATTTCAAATTTAAGGATAGCCATTGGGGTAGGATCAGGGCTTTTTTTCAGCGGGAACGCACAGACGTACAGTCTGAATGTATGCAATGGCAAAGGGGTACTGGGGTCAGTGGGGTGAGCTGAAGGGCCTATTGATGCTGGCTGCTGGGGGGATCTATTGTTGCTGGGGTGATTCTATTTTTGCTGGAGGGCATTTTGTTGTGGGTGGGGCTATTGTTGCAGTGGAGGATTTATTGTTGCTTGGGGGAACTATTGTTGCTGGGGGGCTATTGTTGTTGGGGAGAGTCTATTGTTTCAGGGGAGGATTTATTGGGGGGGGGGTGATTGTTGCAGGGGAAGATTTATTGTTGCTGAGAGGATCTATTGTTGGGGGGAGATTGTTGCTGATTCCAGGGGATCTATTTTACTGCTTTTCTAGTTATCATTACAAATTCCATACAAATTACCTAGAACCACAACATGATACTTGGTTCTGTGTTCTCTAAAAGGGGGGGTACTGGTGGGTGGTAGAGGGTGGAACCAAAGGACAACGCTCGGGGGTGGGTAGTGGGTGGAGACAAGGGGTGACTCAGATGTGGGGAAGTTCCTGCACCTATTCTCTGAGATAAAAAGCCCTGGGTAGGATTGTACTTTGACTCTCACACATGCTCCACTAATTTCAGGCATTAACATATAAACTTTTTACATGAGGGTATAAACCTAAACTACACAGGATTATCTCAGAGTTTTCAAATATATGCTGGTGAGTTAATCCAACTGAGGGCAATAATATTTGTTCACAATATATGGTGGTCCTGCCCTCCATTCAACCCCTTTGGACACAGATCCATTCTTGGACGCCACACTTTACCGATAACACACACCCCGTGGAACCCAGTCATTATCTTCTGCATGATACTTCGGGATCAATCAGCTTCTAAAAGGAATCACTTGATATACACCCCACTAAAATCACTGAGACGCTAATTCTTCTCATTTGGAAATCCTACACACCTCAATGCATTTCAAATTGAAAAGTCAGGGTAGACTTTATTTCCGAAATTAGGGAAGTGATGGATATCTCACGGGACACCTTGGATCAGTACAGACTCATGAACATGTAACTGACAATTTCCTTCCTGCATGCATCTAGACTGTTCTCAATGGGTGTAGTCAAACCGGTACTTTCCATTAATAGATTTTACTTTTTCATTTTTTATGCTTTCAGCAAATACCTGGACCTCATGGGCTTTCTCTTATGCCCAGTCCCCCATTAACAACTTAGAAGCTCACCACCCACCTCTTCCTCTTTTTGCTCCCACCCCAAAACTGCTTCCCTACACATCAGTATCTATTTGTAGCACTGCCCCCTAGGGAGCTGCTAAGAGTTACACTTCTTGGGTTTCCATTAGCAACCGGCAGCGATACACGATATTAAAAGCTCTCGGCTCAGACAATGAACAGTCCAGGGGATACTCCAAATGGAACTATGCACAATTTCTGAGACAACTGACTGTAGAATGCGGCAAGGCTGCTGCTTCACCTTGCCACTGAAGTGAAGATAAAAAATATGTACTCTTGTTTAGGTTCCTCTTCAGGGTCTAACTTGGCCCCCCCTTTTCTCACTGACTGTGTGCGCTGACCTCCTGTCCACTGACACTCTACTGGAGTGGTCCCCTTCCTGGGAAGACCCCTGGCAAGCTTCCCGGTACTCACAGACACTGTTTTTCTCTGCGTCGCTCTGCCTCCAACTCCCTTGTCAGCATCCACTGGACCTCCTGGCTCAGCACCACACTTCTGGTCCACAAGGCTGACCGCCTGTGAACACCTTCCTCAGCAACAGGAGGAGAGACAGCCATCACCCTCCTCCTGGGACATGGCTTCCCGTCCAAAGACACCATGTCACATGTGCTCCTGGCTTTTATAACATATCCCAGGATGCACCACTGTTGTGCCAACCCACTGGGATAGTCATAGAAGCCTGTGTGTCACTGGCTGGGTTTTCTCCACTGTCCAACAGGCTCCCCTATTGGATACAGTGGGGACACTCCCTCAGACCAGATAAATCACACCCTGGACGCATGCAACAAGCCTAACTGCTGATCAGGTTCCCCTGTGAAGCAGGCAGAGCAAACTATGCTATTTTCTAGCACCTACCTAGTAGGGTGCTACATACTTTCCCTTTTTTTTTTTTTCTTCCATCTTCTACTTTCCATCTTCTACTTCTACTTTCCCCCATCCCAAAATTATTTCTCCTTTGCTCTGCCTCTTATGCCTCGTTTCCACTGAGTGGTACGGTACGGTTCGGTTCAGTACGGTACGGTTCGGAACGGTACACCTTGCGTTTCCACTGCCAATAGTACCCTTTCATGATAGGCGTGGTGTAGCAGGAAAGCTGTGATAGACGATTCACTGTCAACCAATCAAAGTTCTGCAGAGTGTAGCTCCACCCTGTTGGTACGGTACTAATGTGCTTGGTACCCCAACGAAAGAGTCCCAAAAAAGTGGTACGGTACGGTTCGGAATTAGGGTACCATTCACAATGGAAACGGCATAAATAGCGTACCGTACCGAACCGAACCGTACCAGAAAGCTCAGTGGAAACGAGCCATTATTTCCACACTCCATATCATTGCAACCTATCTTCAGTGATGAGCTTCTCACTAACCACTCTTATTATCATTTACATTTGGGCACCCTCTACTACCTATAAAGCTATAGGATCCCTTTATCACTATTCAAGTGCCACCAGTTTCCGTGATTTTGGAACTAGCTCACTTCTCAGACACCCTTTCTCTTTTCTCTTGTTGACTGTCTATGTTGCCTCCATTTACCAAACTCTAAAAACAAAAATAGTTTAAGACAGCCTTGTGTCCATTGTATTACACAATGACCTATTATAATTATACCCTCCAGATGACTGCATACTTTCTCTAATTTTATTACAAGTGTTCATGCAGAATGTTATTTGTTGTTAACGATGTATGTAGGCTGGATATAATTTTGTCTGGAAATTTAAAAAAAAAAAGAGAAGGGTGCTTTTACTGATATAAACCCGCAATAAAAAAAAAAAAAACTTTGGGTAAAGCACTATTTCGAAGTCACATTGCATGCTATATTTGACAGGCCAATAGGGAAATGTGAACAAAAAAAAAAGGTGCTTTTACTGATATAAACCCCTCAACGCAAACATACTTACATTGTTGACAGTAACTGTATTATATGTGCATAGAATGCATTTATCTTGGTTACATTTTTACATGATAGCTGTAATGATGTACAGTGGAGTAGAAGGGGATTTTTACAGAACAGCTGATCTGTCCTAGTTTTCCCAACAACATCACAGCTAGATAGTGAAGCAGTGGTATGTGTACTTGTTTATTTCTGTTTACAGTAATCATATGTTTCCAATATTCAATTATTAAAACCCCAGGTATAGGGGGTTAAAAAAAAAATATATATATATATATATATATATATATTGGTATATAAAGTTAAAGGAACATTTATTAATCAGAGTATAGCATTAGGTAAATTAAACTCCCAGGATACTGATCTAGTTAGTTAAGTAGCAGAGGGGGTTGTTATTCAGTTTCAGCTGATTTAGTGTTAATTAAATTAACACAATTTTCACTAAATGGGCAACAATGAGATGACCCCCAAAACAGGAATAGTTTTTACAGGTGGAGACCAATGACATTTTTTTCCCTACTCATCTATTCTGACTTTTTTTTTTTTTTTTTTACAGTATATAATATATATTTATGTATTATTATTATTTTTAATAGGAAATTAAAAATAATTAGTTCATTATTGTTTATATACAATATATATAATATTTTTTTTTTCCCTATATATTAAAATCCTGTGCCAAATTTTTAAGTATACATCGAAAACATATGACTATTGTAAATGGAATAAACAAATACACATCCCATACCGCTACTTCACTTTCTGGCTCTGATGCTCATGGGAAAACTAGGACAGATCAGTTTTTCTGTAAAAAATCCCCCTTTGCAGTCATGTAAGCATTAGCCACGATGAATTAATTGTTTGCACATATGAAACAGTTATTGTTAATAAAATGGAATGTGACATTGAAATAATGCTTTGCCGGAAGTATGTTTGCGCTTGGGGGTTTATAAAAGCACCTTTCTCCCCACATTTCCCCTTTGGGATTTTTATTACTGTATGCCATTGAAAGAGTTTTGTTACATTTGTTCAGTAAGGACAAAAAAACCCATGTTGAATTTGCCAGAAATCTTGTGAGTTTAAAACGTCCTGTTTTTTTTTTTTGCCTCGCTGACTTTTATCTGTTCCATTTTTACCTGCTGCAATAAAATACATTTTTGGGTTTGGGTTCAAAAGTGATAGAAAAAGTTACTTTTAAAAAAAAATAAAAAAATAATAAACATGTCATGCTTACCTGCTCTGTGCCATGGTAATGCACAGAGCAGCCCCAATCCTCTTCTTCTGGGGTTTTCTGGGGTCCCCACTGTCACTTCTGGCTCCTTCTCTTCGGCGAGTGCCCCCATACAGTGCCACTTTAAAGCAGAGTTCTGGCCTCAAATACCTTTTTTAACTAAAAATACCCCTATAATACTAATCCATCGCCCTTTACAGAACCGCTATTCTCTTACTTACAAGGTGTACAGTATTGGATTTTAGTCAAAATCTTACTTTTAAAAATGCTGTCTGAGCGCGGCCATCTTGGATGAGGGCATCTGAAGCCGCAGTGTAATCTGCTGTGTCCTTCCTGATTCCAGGGAGTGTTCTGGGAGTTCTTCCTGATTCCATCCTCCTGGGAGTGATGACAAACAGCTCCCAGGATGCAATGCAAAGGCGGAAGTGATGTCGGTGGCCGTGGCCACAGAAGGGGGAGAAGGAGGAAGTACAATGAAAAATCCCCTGTAAATAAGGTAAGGGACCCCCAAAAATAATTGAAAATGCCCAATTGTTGATCAGCATAGCGAGCACTCCAGGAATCACTAAAGTTGCAAAATAGGCTGGAACTCCGCTTTAAGAGCATTAAAGAGCCCCGGGCAATGCAGTGCACTGGAGCCCTGCCTATACAATCACCCACGAGAATAAAAATACAAATTATCGATAAGGCGATATTTATTGGTACAGCAGTGCCAGGCTAATGACAGCTTCCAAATTTGGCAGCTGGATCCGGTGAACACACACACGGACGAGAGTCAGACTCGACTGTCCTGTGTGTGCCTGTTCCCATGGTGGCAGACAGGCTTTCCTGCAGTTGTGGGCCCCCCCCCCCCCCCCATCCAAGGCCCAACAGCAGCACAGGGCGCTTGCCACCTGCTAAGTCCAGCGATGAGATGTCCACGGGGATCTGGACTAATGCTTGGCTGGGGCAGGTGGGCCCCCCCCCCAGGCTACTTCCCAGCGTGCCCATTCGGTAAGATGGCCCTGCCCCCAAAGGAAGCCGCTTTGGCTAGATGCCTAAATGCATTGAGTTGCTGCCATGTGATTGACTGATTAGTAATTTGTGTTACCAAGCAGTTGAACAGGTGTACCTAATAAAGTGGGCAGTGAGTGTAAGTGCTTAGGTAAAATTTAATGAATGGGGTTTTTCAACTACTTTAATGAATGAATCTTTAGGCTTTAGAACCACTTGAATACTGCTTTAATTTATCATTTAATTTATCCATTTTATAAAAACATTCATGCTTACTCTTTGCCAGAGTTGTATAAAGTACTCGAAACCCATACTTGAGTAAAAGTGCTCAATCAAAAAGTGACTTGAGTAGAAGTGGAAGTGCTCGATCAAAAAGTGACTTGAGTAGAAGTACTAAAGTATTCAACATTTTTTGTACTTAAGTATTGCAAGTAGTTTTTTTTTAAATTTTGCTACTCAAGTACTGAAAGTAAAAGTAAAAGTACTGTGTTATGTAGTTATTAAAGAAAGAAGTCTAAAGTTTGAACATCATATTGTTTTTTATTATTTCAAATGCAGCTTTTATTTATACATACAGTAGCATTTATTTTCGTATGGGCTGATAATACACATGTTTTGAGATTCATGAAACCTGCCATCTACTGTTCTGGCAGTGGTAATTTTTATAATAGTAACGAGTAACTATGCAGCACAAAAAAAAAATATCGGAGTAGAAGTATTGAAATCATCGAAAAAATGTAGTGAAGAAAAAGTGGAAGTAGGAGAAAAAAATTCTACTCCAAGAAAGTACAGATACCGCCTTTCGGTACTTAAGTACAGTAGTGAAGTAGTTCTACTTAGTTACTATACGTCTCTGCTCTTTGCATATATTACTTCTTTCCAACGTTTACTGATCATTCCATGTCTATCAGTTAGAATTCTTCTTCCTTCAAAAATGTGTCTGGATACTTTATTAATACTTCCTTATACTACGCTAATAGTACTATTCTACTATTATGTTCTTGTTAACCGGACAGGGAGTGAGAAAAATTGTTTCCAAAGAGAAAAGCCCTTTCCTGCTTTATATTTACTTAACTTTTAAAACATTTAAAGTCAGCAACTACAAATACTGTAGTTGCTGACTTTTAGGAAATAGACACTTGTCATCCCAGAAGTCCAGTGCTGTCGTCCTTTGATTCTTCGCCTAGCTTTGGCTCACAGTCGGCTCCCCACCACATATGTGTGCGGCACGACAGAGCTGTAACTGGTCCTGCAGCATCCTGGAACATGCCACAGGTCCGTGGTGGCTGCATGAGCAGTCATACAGCACTGGTTGCATGTGGTGGAGGGGTATCAGCAGGTGCAGTTAGCTAGTCTGCCACTAGGTGGTTCTGTCTTAAAAAAGTGTGGTAATGAGAACTATGTCATTGGGTGTTAGGCCCCTTTAAGCAGAAACCTTTCTACAGTGGGGATAGTGCCCATATAAAAATGTCAGGATGGGAGGGCTTAGTGAGTCAGGTGTAACAGCCCAACACACCAGAGCTATTTGGAAGTAGTCAGCTACTGCCAAGGGCCTTGGGCTGAACTGAAACTCTGAGTGAGGTAGTTGAACACTCAGAGGGGCCAGCTGTAGTTGCCCTGACTCTTTTATGCCCGACGTGGAATTTGAGCGGGATATAAATTGCCTTTTAGGCCAGAATAAGTGTCCTCTGACATGAGTACTAGCACACCTGGGAACAGGTGTAATATCTGGAAGCATGCCTGGCTAAGCAGAGCTATAGGATATGGTATACTAAACAAAAGCACCTTGATTAGACTCGGTGATGAAAGCCGAATGCTGTGGACTTAGTATAAATGGAGAAGTGGTCCCAACTCTGTGGTGCTTCCACAAAGAGAGAAGTGAAGGGAAGATGGCTTACAAGTTACGTGCTGGCGTTTTGCACCCAAATGACAGCTACAGAACGTCTGCTCTTGTGTATGGTGTTCCTGCGCCAATGAACTCTGTCAGTATTTCAATGTGATGTTAGAAGTCATGGCCATCATTAAGAAATTAAAGTGTGGAAAACCTATTTATTGTGTGGACATTCCTTTATTACTAAACACAAAGGCCTATGGCCAGGGATGTCATGAGTGGGCCTGTGGCCAGGTGTTTGGCACAATATGGAGAAGGCTTTCATCTACCAGCAGGTGGGTTGCTGTGCAATCCAAGAAGAATGATGGTGGGGACTTGAGCATTTTGGTTCCAACACACAACAGATCGTAGTCCCTCTTATAGGTGAAAATTGCAGAAGAGCGGGTACATGTAACAAAAAGGTACCCACTCCTAGAAAAAAAAATCTTAGAGGAGGGGGGGGGGGAGAGAAGGATGAGCGGTACATTCACTTTTAGGTGTAGGTCCATTTCAATGCTACTTAATGACTATTTATTGTGTCTGGTCTTGAAGCACCGTCTGCAGTTCATCACTCCATGCTGGTTTTGAAGATTTAGGCTTCATGCACATGGAAGCTGTTGCCTGTACACTGTGAATGGGTCGTGTGCTTGACAGGCATGCAGGGGTGGGTGGGCGTCACTGAACACAGACAGCGTATGTTTGGGGCCACACGCCTGCCCCTGCATGCCTGTCAAATTAGGATAAGAGACTGGGTCCATCCAGCTGCTGCATTCCTATAGAGTAACATAGGCTGCCTACACCCAACGCCAGGTGGCTACAACAGCATGCAAATACAGCCCACTCTATGGGCCACATCGCCTGTGTGAATGAGGCCTTAAGCTGCATGCATGGAGTATGAAAACACTGCCACCTACACTGGATTCTTCTGGCAGAAGCTGCTGAGGACCAATGCAGTGAAACTATAGCTAGATAAAAAGCTACGGAACAACATACTGTACTCAAAAAGGTGCTGGGAACTAGCTTTCCATGTGTAGCCAGATCAAGGGAAACTTCAAACAAGCTCAATACTCAATACTCAATAATCAAGTGAGAAAGCTCCATTGCTTTTTAGCAACGGCTGTCAAAGAGTAGTTGCACTTGTTTCTGAAAAAATGAAAAGTCAGCAGCTACAAATACTGTAGGTCACGAGCAGGGCTGCTGTTAGAAATCGCGGGGCCCCGTACAGACTACCTGGCAGGGCCCCCCCAAGAAAATATTAAAGATATATTTAGCTAAAATTCCAACAAAATCACTATTATCAGACACAAATATAACATACCTAGCATAATTCCTGCTAAATCTAAAAAAAAACTATGTTAAATAAAAAAGAAGATGAGATGAGAAAAATATACAGGCTGGGCAGTTGGAGCTCAGTGATCAGAGAGACAGAGAGAGAGAAACAAAGTTACAATTTACAAATAAACTCCTGAGCAGAGATAAGTGCTGGGAGGGGGGCCCACACAAGGGAGGGGGATTAGTGAGGGACGACTGTCTCTTTCTCACCAGATAAAAGCTGATAGCAGGGAGAGGGACAGATCAGATTCAGGTGCTGGAGGAAGATTTCTGTATTTGTTGTCCATCACTAATCCCCCTCTCTGCGTGGGCCCCCCTGTGTGCTCGGGCCCCCTACAAGAGGGCTGGTGGTCCCCCCCCTATCACGAGTGCTAAACTCAGTTTTATCAGGTGATGCATCAGCACTGTGGTTGCCCTCAAAGGGCCACTTGTATCTATAAAACTATAAAAATGTATCCAGGACTTTTGTCTCTTAGAGAATAGGTGCAGGAAATCAACCACACCAACCCCAACCCCCTCCCCCTAGGTTTAACAACATTGAATGGTGGGTGTTGCCAAATTGCCCAGCAGGGAGATCTTAGGGGGCAATAAATAATAGGAGTGTATTATGTGAGTTCAAAGATGCACTAAGTATGAAGTGCAGAGTTAAGGGGTGTGCTAAGTAAATAGTGAAGGGTTCAGGGGTATGCTACGCACCAAGTGCAGGGTTCGGGGGTGCGCTACATACTGAGTGCAGGGTTCAGGGGTGTGCTACGTATCGAGTGCAGGATTCAAGGGTGTGCTATGTACTGAGTGCAGGGTTTAGGGGTGCGCTATGTACTGAGTGCAGGGTTCAGGGGTGTGCTATGTACCGAGTGCAGGGTTCAGGGGTGTTCTACGTATCGAGTGCAGGATTCAAGGGTGTGCTACATACTGAGTGCAGTGTTCAGGCATGCACTATGTACTGAGTGCAGGGTTCAGATGTGGTCTACATACTAAGTGCAGGGCTCAGGGTACCCAATGTAGAAAAGTGCAGAGGTAGGGGGTGTGCTACGTACAGAGTGTAGAGTTCAGGGGTGTGCTACGTACAGAGTGCAGGGTTTAGCTTCCTCACATCCCACCTACCCAACCTGGCTCTAGCACTTCCTGGTAGTGTAGGCGGCTCCATCTCTCTCACTTGGTCACTGGGGGAGATCATTAGTTGGCATCTGTACACCCAGGCACAGATCACACATTGCATCTGCATCTCCCTTGTCCCCGTTGTAAGTGAAGGGCAGGCAGAGACCTGTGAGAGCCACCAAAAGGAAAGCTGTCCCAGACTAAAGGCATTTACAAGTGACAGTGGTGAGTGGGGAAGCAGAGGTCGGGAGCCAGAGGTGGCGGAAAAAAGCCTTGGGTGCAAGAGCCATATGAAATAGCCTGTTGTTTCAGATTCAGCCAGTGGGCCTTTTGTTTGACACATGTACTGTAGTTGCTGACTTTTAATAAAAAGACACTACCAGCCCAGGAATCCAGCGCCATCCCCACTTGGGTCACCTCTTAGCCAGTCCCCAGTGCCATATTTGGATGTAGACAGCTAACTGTTGTGTCACAGCCGACTCCCCACTGGGCATGTTCGAGATGCACTGTGCTTTCTGAATGGTCCTGAATGGACATTTCACAGGTCCCAGGAGGTTTCAGATGAAGGGGAGGCTCAACTTTACTCTGCTTTGCCCAGGTTGGAAGTGGGAGCAGGTACCTGGCAAAAATAGGTACCCACTCCCAGAAAAAAAAAACCTCCAATAATGAGGGACGTGGGAAGGAAGAGGCGCAGCAGAACTTCACATTTTAAAGTTGTTATTCCATGAGGAGAGTTCAATACTGGTTCTACGAGACTCTCCACATGGAGTAACAACTTTACAGCAGTAATACATATCTGTGAGGTCACTTTATATTAAGGTTTTATTCTATGTTGAGCGCTGATGAAGGGGGAATGGTGTTGCCCCTACAACACGTTGGCTCTTTTTGTAAGACTTTTTTTTACCAACAATTAAAATGATGGACTTTTCCTGATTTGGTCTTGCACTGCTTTCTGCATTTCTGTAGATGAAACGCTGAACTACTTAGAAGGTAGAGCTGCACGATTAATCGTATGAAAATCGCGATCTCGATTCACCCCCCCTGACGATCTAAACCTGACATATGCTCGATTCTTTGCATGCTGCATAGCTGTGAGAAAGCAGAGAGAACAGCTGTGGAATAAAAAAAAAAAGAAAAGCCTCCCGCAAATGCCTATCAGAATTAAGTCTCCCAGTAACTATAAACAAAATGATTACATTGTATCTTTTCCTTCCCTCTGCCAGGGAGAAAGAAAGTTTAACCTCTTAAAGACTAGACCTTTTTCTGACACTTGTTGCTTGCAAGTTAAAATCAGTTTTTTTTGCTAGAAAAGTACTTAGAACCCCCAAACATTTTATATATTTTTTTAGCAGAGACCCTACAGAATAAAATGGCGATTGTTGTAATATTTTATGTCACACTGTATTTGCGCAGCAGTCTTTCAAACGCAATTAATAGACTTTAATGAATAAAAAAAAAACGTAACAGTAAAGTTATCCCAATTTTTTTTTGTTACACAGAGAATCGTAATCTTTATTCCAAGCTAAAAAATCGTGATTCTCATTTTGACCAGAATCGTGCAGCTCTATTAGAAGGTTGTCAATGCTCCCTATGGGCATAGTTTTTAGTTTCAAAGTTTATTCTTGCCGCCTACATGGTGACAGATCTGTCAAGGATAGCTCTCGATCTGTACTAATGACTGTGAGCTGGCAGGACCAACTCTGATTGTGTGACCACTGTGAACACATGATGACCTGATCCTTTATTTATTACAGGTACTTATTTAGCTCTGTCAATTTACACAGCGCTTTACATACAGTATATATTGTACATTCACATCAGTCCCTGCCCTCAGGGAGCTTACAATCCAAGGTCCCTAACTCACATTCGTTCATATACTAGAGCCAAATTTTAGACAGGAGCCAAATAACCTACCAATATGTCTTTGGAGTGTGGGAGGAAACCAGAGTACCCAAAGGAAACCCATGCAGGCACAGGGAGAACATGCAAACTCCAGGCAGGTAGTGTCTTGGTTGGGATTTGAACCGGTGACCCCAGTGCTGCTGGGAACAGTTTCACTGTAGGAGGTGCTGCAAAGTGTCTTCTGATAATGCAGGCAATATTAGTCAGCTGGATACATCCTACACATTGTTCAGTTTCTCTTTTCAATACAATAATTATCTTTTCTTAAGGTGGTTGTAAACCCTCACATACTGTATATGTATACCCAGTAAATGACTAACCTCGGGTGATACACAGAGATTAAACAAATCCTCCTGCAAAAGTTGTACCTATTTATTTGCAGTCTTCTCTTCTCCACATCCGTTCACAGTGCTGAATTTATAAAGTTTGTCTGAGCTGTCAGAAAAAAAGGGGCAGAGAGCTCAAACTGCACACTGCAGAGCTCAGCTCTGAGAGCTCTGAGACCTGATTGGAGGGAAGGGACACACCTCCTCTATACCCTCCCTGTCACCATTTTTTTCTTGGTGTCAGGAAAATCTGTCAAAAGTAACTCATGCTGATAGCAGAGGAACAAAGCAGCAGACAGAAATGACTCTTAGTGCTCTTAATTGAGACAAGTACACATTATAAAAGAATATGCTTTGATCATATTTCATGCCTGAAATTTACAACCAATTAAATTTAGTTTTAGTGAGTTTTTAAACAGCTGGAAGCCATTGTAAATCAGAAAATAGCAGATATATGTTCGTGCTTCTAACTCATCTGTGTTCTATCTTCTTTCTCTTTTGTTATTAGTATTGTCTTCCACCAATCTGCTTCTTCCCTATTTTATGGTAATAAACCTCCAACAGAAAGTCCCTGGTCTGATAATTTTCTCTGCCTCTCCGTTGGTTGGGTGATGTGAAGAAGAACCCGAGTGTAAGTGAAAATGTTTTCTTTCTAATGAAATGATCACATACGTAGTTCTCTAAATAATCTACTAAAGGGGAACTCATTAAAACAATAATTTATTTTTACCACTGTACCCAACTAACTCTTTCCGAAGAGTGCCACAAGCTCTTTGTTGAACTTTTCCTTTTTCCAAGATGGTGGCACCCTCTATTATCTTCTTTGCTCCACAGTGACATCAGACTCTGCACAGTGATGACACCAGCGTTAAAAGTCCAGACATGGGCAGAGAGTAAAAAGGTGTAAAATAGAGCCTGACTATTGAGTCCCATGGTAAAATTGGACATGTAGAAGCTCTTGTGATATAACCCCCGACCCACAGACAAAGCATAAAGTACATATTTAACAAATACTTGGCTCGTGGTTTCAGTGCATTAGTCCCATTTTAAGGGCTCATGTACGCTTGAGCTCAAAAATGCTGCTTTCATGGGCAATTAAGTTTTTTTTTTTTCTTCCTCTAAATGCCCCTCTATCTTAACCTATACACAAACAAGAGAAATTGGCCCACGGGACTTTGTATGAGGTACGTGTTGGTGGCTGGAAAGAATTGAATTGCACAGTCGATAAAAAGCAATATTGTGATTTTATTGCATAATATGCACAGGTTGTAAAAAACAATTGGTAACATGTGCTCAATGGCGCATGCTGTAGCTCAAAGGCTATATGTAGAAAATAAACAACACAGGCATTTGTAAATAACATGTTGGCAAAAAACTTGGTGTAGCCACTCATTGATACACATAACATAATAAGATAACATGACAGTTGAATATAACATCGTGATCTGACGCGTTTCAGGAGCAATCTCCCTTCTTCAGAGATCAGTATATTCAATGTGTATCTATAAAAGAACATTGTAGTTAAAATATGCAATATCATTATGATTTTAAGATTGAAAAATTTCGGTCAAAAGATGGAAACTAGATGGAGTGTGCGATACTCACAACTCAATGAGACTTAGATGGAATAATGGGGATTCCT
The DNA here is from genome assembly GCF_965119305.1 of Pelophylax lessonae. NCBI lineage: Eukaryota > Metazoa > Chordata > Amphibia > Anura > Ranidae > Pelophylax > Pelophylax lessonae. The sequence goes on along the minus strand of NC_138779.1, from coordinate 187,006,640 downwards.
GTGTGCCAGCGGCGTGTTGTATCTGACCCGGGAGCTGAAGGATCCCAAAATGGCGGCCAGAAATGCGGGTCCTTGGTAGGTGAGTGGTGAGTGTGGAAAAACAGAAAAGGAAACAGAAGCACCCTCCGACCTGTCATGTAAAAATATATAGTAGTAAGGGGGTAGCCGTTGCTTACAATTAAATATATCAGACATGGTGTGCATGAAATAAAAGAGTTCTATGTTATAATAAAAAATTATATGTAATAAAAAAAGCTCTATGTTAGCCTAAGTTCTCATGTATGCTATAGGCTTTACCCTTCCAAAGTTGTGTTTAGGAGAGGAGCTATTGAGCATTAACAAAATGTTCAAATAGGCATTAATGCTGGGCGTGCTTATGAGCGTTCACATGTTAATAAATTCCAATGGCCAGGATAAATTACTTTCTGGCCAATAGAATGCATTAAGATGGATCGAACACCCCCCTGTTCAGTTTGCAGCAGAAATTCAGAACAGGGGAAAAGTTCTGCCCTGAACAGCGAACCCCATTGACGTCTGCAGGAGCCAAACATGAGAAATCAAAAGTGCCCATTTTGAAGGCTTATATGGAAGTAATTGGCCGTGAAAGGAGTATGGGGGTCCAGGTACTGCCCTGTGGGACATGTAACAATGCAAAACTTTTTTTTAAAAATGATTGTTTTTTTCAAGAGCAGTGATTTTAATGATGTTAAAGTGCAACACTAAAAATGAAAAATTCCTTTTCATTTAGTTCATGGGGGCCCCCCTAAGTTTGCCTGCAAAGTGGCGCATCTGTAGCATGCAAAGAACATGCTGCAGCAAAAATGACATTTCTAAAAAAAAGTCAAGTTGCTGGCAACTGGCTACTGAAAAAAAAAAAATAAAGAAAAAAACGAGTTCAGCCCGAACTAACATCCATACCAGACCCTTATCCAAAAGTACAGCTTGGCAGGATAGGAAAATGAGGGGGAAATAGCGAGAGCCCCCCCCCCCTCCTCCTGAACCAGACCACATACCCTCAATACCAGGCTCTGCCCCCACCACAAAGCACCTTGTCCACAATGGTGGGGACAAGGGTCTCTTTTCAACAACCCTGGCCTGTGGTTGTGGGGGTTTGTGGGCGGGGGGGGGGCTTATCAGAATCTGGAAGCCCCCTATAACAAGGGGGCCCCCAGATCCTGCCACTCCTATGTGAATGAGTATCCTACCCATTCCCTAAAAAAGTGACAAAAGGTAAAAAACACAGAGAGAGATATTGACAATTCATTTATTAAAAAATAAAAAAAAACAGTGTCCCCCTGATAAAATTCAATCCGCCCTGATTGACGGATGACCGCCGAATGCCTCCACCTCCATTTGACAGTTCTTAGATACAGTAGGTAAGGGCGGGGCCACCTGGCAACGTCACCTGGTGGCACCGCCCCCACTTGTAACATCTTGCCCGTAGAAACACCCTGCAAATTTGGGTGCTCCCTGAACGGGACCCACAGCCAATGTTCAGCCCAAACTCATGCTCAGGCCAAACCGTTCACCCAACCTTAATTAACACCAAACACGTGAATGTGCATGCAAAAACATGGCTGTTTACCGTTCTTTTCTGCTACTAAACTCCTGTAGGAGAAAAAGCATCATAGAGAATACAGTGTTCTTTGTGGTCTAAATAGCAATAAGAAATGTTTATGCTCAAATCACAATAACGTATCCATATATACTGTATATAACCCATCAGCTGCTAAAGGGGTGTGACCACATGTTAATACTAAAAGCTCAAAATACGAGCCCTCTGCACACTGCTATATACCCTTTCTTGCAAACTTTGCACAAAACATTTTTTATAACATTTAACATTTCAATACATGTTTAAGCAGGACGACTGTGCCAGCATTTTAGCACACCCAGGAGGGACAGGTGCAGGGTCCAGCCCTGCTGCAGGTAGCCTGTCAAAGTCAGCTGGACAGCTCCTTGTGCAAGGGGCCTTAAAGGGAGTTAATTCACAGCAGCTTATGTAACCTCTATGTTTCCCTTTAAAATCACAAGTCATTGCATTGCAACCGTCTGGTATTGTGACAATCTCTCTATCTTCAGGCAGTTTATCTGATGCAAACAACTAAGGCACGGCAGGCTTTTTTATGTGGTTTTTCAAAATTGATAAAATAACTAGATGTATTCAGCGTGGCAACAAAGCAATATTCAGAATTAAATAACCCACAGCGACCAATCAGAATTCATTACCACCAAACTGCAGTGTTCAGATGACTTTACAATCATTTTCTATATTATAGTGCTGTATGGTGTTAGACATTGATTCATGTAGAACGTTTGCAGTTTAAGGTGACACTAAACTCTGGTTTAAAAAAAAGAACATTATATTTAGGTATGTATTCTTAACTCCAAATCAACTTATATCAAAATCAACTTGCAATAGTCACCAGAAACTTCTCCCAAAGCATTTATTTCTGACACTAGATGTCCTCAGTCTGATTGCCAACATCATTCAACCCACTTTCCGAGCCAAAGTGATCCCGGACCAGCCCCCCAGCCTGTAACTTGACAGTGAAAGGAGAAGCAGCACAGTGATGAGCCATGTCACTCTGCTCTCTCCTGCCATCAGCATGCAGCGCATAAGTTGATTGGTTCCTTGTTCTACTTCTTCCTCTCAAACTCCAGCCTTGCTGGGACTGTAAGAGGTTGATTCCAGGTCAGATTAAGGTACCTACACAAAACAAGGGAAAAGTGCCCCTAAGTGTAGGACTTATTAAATGTAATACATTTATGGAGCCCCAATCTGGGCTACTCACACAGTAAAGATAAAAACAGGCTCATAAGTAAATGCTGGTCCGGGGTGCCTTTACAGGTTACTACTTTAGATTTACAGAGGAGGTCTGGTGCGATGAACATTACAATAATTAAAGGTGCCCATACATGGATCGAAAATGTATCCGGTTCAGCAGGGACCGGGTGAATAGTGATCCATATATGGTCACCCAGGTTGTACAGTAAGTGGGAGTGATTCCCTCATCCACCTTAATAGTGTGGCTTGGGAAATCTGAAAGTGAAACGCATTGACGTCACTAGCACCACGTGACGCCATGTTCAACATGATCAGGATGGGAGGCAGTGGAAGCCAGGGATGGTGAAGTGGTCTTGGAGATCTGGAAATGCTCCGGTAGTATCAAGAAGCTGCTTCTGGCGGAACTATCACAGCCAGTAGATGTGGAGCATCAATCCACTCACAGAGTAAAGTGCACAGAGTGGCGAACAGTCCAGGTGTAACAGTCAACGAGGGTATCGTATAAACCACCTACTGCCCTGATATCTGGACAGTCACATGGTGACAGAGGGTTCATAGTCTAAATAGACATAGTGGTACTACCCAAGTGCTTTAATCCGATCAGTTACCTGTCTATCTACCATACATGTATGTCAGTACATTCGACTGGTGGTGATTATGAATATAGTGGACGTTTGTGCAGTATTGGTTATGGTAGTGGAATTCCCTCTGACTATTATTTGACCGTAGCAATGTGTATTGACGCCAATAGGAATCCTGAACATTTTCCACACACTGCTTCATTATTTTACTGTATCTTATCACAAGAACTTTTGGCGGTTCAATTTGCCAATCTATATAAAGCTATTACCGTGGAAATGTGACATTCATTTACTATTTGAACTAGCCAATCTATCAGGCTTTGAACCTACTTGAAGCCACTTGTTCTCTATTGAATGGTGTTCTAGAGACTGACCCCCATTTTTTTTTACTTCCTCTCACTTCCCCCTCTCTCCTCATCCCTTCCCTCCAGTGGTTCGAGCACCCAGGGACAATTATGCATGGCATTTATCCTTTGATTATATGGCTTATTGCCTTGGTTTGACCATGACCACCTGTGCATGGACTATATGGCATCCGGACGATTATTTGTCTTACATGGTCAATGTGACTGTTTTTTGTTTTTTGATTTTTGTTTTGTGACATGGTTGCTACAATTGTTTGGCCACTTTGTAAAGTAGCCACTAGGTATACACCCAATCTGTTACATTATTAACCTCTTCTTTATCATTAGAGGTAGATCTTTGTAGCACTGTCCCCGTAGGGCTTGTTGTGTGTTGACTTCTTTGGTCTCCCTCTGACAGTCACTAGGGGACAATTCACTCGTCCATCCTTACTACCGTTTGCTCGTTACTCAATAAACAATCCAGGGGTTTTGTAATTATTGTGGAACTTGAATGGGAGAAGGGAACAGTGGGATACTCCAACTGAACTATTCACAGTAGATAAGGACAACTCTCACTTGGCCTCGCCTGGTTATTTGTGGAAGGAGACACACTACTTCAACCATACTGCCATTTGTATGGAAGAATTAAGTCCTCTTGCTCAGGGCCGGCGCTACCTGTAAGGCGAACCAGGCAGTCGCCTAGGGCGCCAACTCAGCAGGGGGCGCCAGCATCCTACCTGCTGCACCCCGGTCCCGGAATCAGTATGGACCGGCGGTTGCAGGCGGCGCCCCTCCTGTTGTGCTCCACCTGCACGGCGGCGCCCGCGGCTGCCTGGGCGATTTTGAGATGTGTGCGAGTCTCAGGGCTGACACCGGGCTCCAGCGTCGGAAATCTTCGTAGCGGCGATGCCGCGCATGCGCATTAGGTTTCCCCTGCAGATGACGTCAGCCGTCGGAGGAGAAAGGGCGGGGGGAGAACCAATGAGCGAGTCAGGAAGTTTGACTCAGCGCCGGGGTAGGGAAATGTGATAGAGGGAGCTGCTTGTGCTGCCAAGGAGTACTGCTGCCTGTCCGGGGAATCTGAGGCCTGCAACTCGGAGATCTGAGGAGACATGGACGCCAGCAACAAGACCCTGAGAATCCCCCCACACATGGCTGTGTATGTGGAGGAGCACCAGGGGTTCCAGATCATCCAGGTGAGGGGGCTGGGGGGGTCACATGACTGACATAAAACTACAACTCTCAGTGAGCCCCAAGCACAGCGCACACCTCGAGGGGGGGGGGGTCCAATAGGTTCTGATAAAGACTTCACTATTATAAATAGTTATAGGAGACTTACTCACTGTCTAAAGGGGTTTTAACCCCTCCACCACTGCTATCCATCATAGGTTTTCCCTGCACCACTGCTATCCTTCATCTTAGGCTCCCCTCCATCACTGCTATCCTCCATCATAGGTTTTTCTGCACCACTGCTATCCTCCATCATAGGTTTTCCCTGCACCACCGCTATCCTTCATCTTAGGCTCCCCTCCATCACTGCTATCGTCCATCATAGGTTTTTCTGCACCACTGCTATCCTCCATCATAGGTTTTCCTGCACCACTGCTATCCTCCATCATAGGCTCTCCTCCAGCACCACTATCCTTCATCATAGGCTCTCCTCCAGCACCACTATCCTTCATCATAGGCTCTCCTCCAGCACCACTATCCATCATAGGCTCTCCTCCAGCACCGCTATCCTTCATCATAGGCTCTCCTCCAGCACCGCTATCCTTCATCATAGGCTCTTCTCCAGCACCGCTATCCTCCATCATAGGCTCTCCTCCAGCACCGCTATCCTTCATCATAGGCTCTCCTCCAGCACCGCTATCCTTCATCATAGGCTCTCCTCCAGCACCGCTATCCTTCATCATAGGCTCTCCTCCAGCACCGCTATCCTTCATCATAGGCTCTCCTCCAGCACCGCTATCCTCCATCATAGGCTCTCCTCCAGCACCGCTATCCATCATAGGCTCTCCTCCACCACCACTATTTTTCCCCATAGACTCTTCTCCACCACCTCTATTCTTCATTAATAGGCTCTCCTATGGATAGTGGTGCTGGAGGAGAGCCTATGATGAAGAATAGAGGTGGGGGAGGAGAGCCTATGATGGATAGCGGTGAGGGAGGAGAGCCTCTGATGAAGGATAAAGACCTAAGACAATCTTGCTGCCGAATACAAACAGGGAGCACAGGATTTTCCCCCACATTCACTAAACTAAGGGAAAAGGCTATTTTTCTTATCCAAGAGGTAACAATATTTTTTCCCCTAATAACAACACACAGTATATGATTAAAGAAAGAAAAATTTCCCTTCATATTGTAATTCTCTTTTCACATCGTGGGCCGAGCATATGGGGGGGCGGCAATTTTTATTTTGCCTAGGGCGCCAAAAATCCTTGCACCGGCCCTGCTCTTGCTCTAGCAGCAGACTTCAAGCAACTACTTTATCCTCAGGACACTCTCTAGCATCCCTTTTACTGACACCCGTCCACTGACTCTTCCACTGAAGGGATGGCCCTCACAAGACAGGCCACATGACACATCTGTAATCACGGTAGGCAGAACCAGATCCTTTCCATTGTCTCCCTTCTAATCAGCTCTGCAGGACCTCTGGGTTCAGCTCCTATCTGACTTTCAGGCCCTCAGGTCGATCACCCAAGGCTTCATGGCAGCTTCTACAGAGAAAGCGCAGCGGACCCCGCTTTTCCTTTTTTTTACAGTCACCCAGCATGCACCGAGGCTCTTTTCTCTGCCAATCACCATGGTTGTAACAATGCCTGTGCCCTCATTTGTCAGGTTTCCTTCCACGGTCCAATATGCCTCCCTATTGGACCAGTGTGAAACATTCAGACAAACTGAGCTGCACCTGAGCACCATGAGCAGGCCCTACCAATGGATCCTGCTCCCTGGTAGGCAGAAAGCAATTTAAATTTACCTGGTAAGCAGAAAGACCCAAAAACTATATTCTCTTCTAACACTTACATAGGAGGGTGCTACATCTATATGATCCTTTTATCATTAATAAAATAGAATATCCTTTGTAATCCCCAACACTGTACTCTGTGTCACTCATGTGGCCGTCTTTTCTCTCCACATTCTTCAGTGGAGACAATTTTGTTCATATTCTACGTGTGGGCTAGAGTGATACTATCCTAAAGGGTAGGCAGTGTAGGGTATTATCTAAATTGGCTGTAAAGTCATTCGCCTTCAATCCCTGGTTTTCTTTATGCAAAATAACTTGGCATGCAAATTTGACAGATGCCGTCTGCCAAACTCATCCATTAGGCTTAATGCACACTGGACGTTTTTACAACTGCTGTTTTTGGCTTCAGATGTTTTTTTTTTGCAGCCAATAAACTCCCCAGCATGTTATCCTATATGTCCATGCACACATAGGCTGTTATCAGCAGTTTTTGGCAGGGGAGTTTTCTGGCTGGAAAAAAAAACCCCAGAACTATTGGGTTTTGAGTAGTGATCGACCAATATCATTTTTTTGTTGCCGATATTTTGGCCAATGCATATCAGCCGATATGGGCCGATATTTTTGTACATTTCATTTTTTTTTTTTCTTGACAGGTACTCTTATGGGGGTATCTGGGAGTCTAAAAGACCCCAAACCCCTCCTCTGCACTTAAAAGCATTCAAAACGCCAAGTTTGGCTGTTTTGAATGCTGTCATTTTTTTTTAAACCTGGCGCCATTACCCGGAAGTGATGTCATGACATCACTTCCGGGTTTTTGCATGGAGACCCGATCAGAGCCGAATGCGGCTTTGATCGGGTCTTCGGCGGCCATGCAGGCTGGTTGCCCGGGTCTCAGGGTGGGACAGGAGACCCGGGCGAGCTGTAGAAGGCGGCGGGAGGGGACCTACCCTCCCGTTCCTTGTAATGACAGCCAAGCAGCTTCTCAGCCGCATCGATTGTCATTACAAGACAGCCGACCATTGGTTATGGACGCCGGTTACTGGGTGATGCCTCTAGCTGCAGGCATCACTCCGGTACAAGCACTTTCCGAAATATTGGCAATATCGGTAACCTCTGGGTCTGATTCCAATATATCAGGGAAAGTGCATATCGGCCCTATATATGCACTTTCCGATCCCTAGTTTTGAGAGGAGTTTTTCAGCTACAAAAACGCTCTAACTCTGATAAAATCTAAAAAAAAGCTTAAAAATGCCAAAACACGCTGAAAAATGTGGCTATTCTGCGTTTATCAGCGTTTTTGAGCCATAAGCTTTTGTGTGATTCTAATTTTGCAAACCAAAGCTAAAAACCGCTACAGCTGAAAAAAGTTAAAAAACCCTGAAAAACGCTACTGCAAAAAAGCTGAAAACCCATTCTACAACTACAGCTAGAGCTTTGAACTGGTTTTTGATAACGTTCAGTGTGCATGACTATAAGGCTACGTTCACATGTGGGCGTAGCGGATGGCAGGCAGAATCACTGCGATTCTGCCCGCGATCCGGAAATCATTGCAAATCGCAGGACGCCTGTGCGATGCCCATGATTTGCAACCCCAAACGCTGTGGGATGTTGCCGCGATTTCTGCCTGCCGAATCGCGGTAAAATCGTGCAAACAGAATCACGGGAAGCCTGACGCATAAAAGAAGCTCTTGTACCTTTTTTGGCCGTCATGCATCCCGCAATTCTGTTTCCGCGATTCGGCAGGCGGAAATCGCGGCAACATCGCACAGCGTTTGGGGTGCCATTGCAAATCACGGGCATCGCGATCCGCTACGCCCACATGTGAACGTTGCCTTAGAGCTGGGTCACACTAATTCGACTCAAAGTCGCCCTGACTTCGGGCGCTTTGAAGTCGCCCGTGCAGCGCGACTTCATCTCGGCTTGCAAACGACTTCTCATAATAGAAGTCAATGCAAGTTGCTCCGACTTCGCCAAAAATAGTGCAGGAACCTTTTTCTAAGTCGGAGCAACTTGAGTCGCTCCGATTAGAATGGTTCCATTGCACAGCATTGGGAGCTACTTGTCAGGCGACCAAGTCGCCTGACAAGTCCGAGTGAAGTGAACCGGCTCTCAACGTCAACCCGATGAATGTCAACAGCAAAGCAAACACTTGGAATTGCGGTTGAGTCACAATGTTTCAATACAAAATCCCTGTTCAGCTGAAAAAAAAAGAAACACCCACTGAATGCATTCAAGCCGCTTCTTTACCGCCCTCTAAAAAGCGTTTTATCACTTCTCAGAGGGTGGTAGAAGCTGATACCCGTGGGAAAGGGCACTTAGTTCCACTTTACATTAAAGGAACTAAAACCACTGAAGAAAATATTCCCAAATTTGCTACGCAAGTCATTCACATGCTTTGTCATTGCCCTTACATCGCTCCATCCCACACGCTGATCTTATTTCCAGTGAAATCCGTATTCACTGCTCTTCCCTCCTGATTAATAACTACACAGGAAGTTGTGACCGCTCACTTCGTTAAATGTGTAAGGATTTACTATCAGCATGCCACCAATGTACACATTGCATCATCACCGCCTTCCTATCAGTCATCCTGTTATGGTCTCTCACCAGGCAGAACCACACACACATCAGTTTCATTTGCATATCTTAAAGGAAACTGAAGTCTTTTTTTAATATTTTTAGATATCCGATACGATACCCTAGATATGATCAGCTTAATGTAAAAAGCATTATCAGTTTGTGTAAATGTTTTATTACAAAAGATTTTTTGCATATACAAAACACAGCGGGTAAAGAAAGTATTGAACACGTCACCATTTTTCTAGGTATAAATGTGCTATTGACATGGAATTTTCACCGCGTCGGTAACTAACCATGCAATCCATACACCAAAACAAATAAATTCAGAAAATAATTCTTGTGTAATAAAATGGAATGACACAGGGAAAAAATCTTAAACACATGAAGAAAGGGAGGTGCAAAGAGCCATAGAATGCCAAGACACCAGCTAAAATCTATCAGTAATTAGAAAGCAATCCTGCCCCTTGTCAGTGAAAATTAATATCAACTGGTTCAGTCTCAACTGATGGCTTATAAAAAGGTCTCTCATTATGAAGGTATCACACAAGAAACATCTCATGATGGGTAAAAGCAAAGAGCTCTCTGAAGATCTTACATATCTCTTCTCCCTGGAGAAGAGACGCCTGAGAGGGGACATGATAGCAATTTATAAATATCTCAATGGGGATTTCAGCTTAGAAAAAAAGCTGTTCATTCGAAGGGATTGCATGAGGACAAGAGGGCATACAATGCGATTAGAGGAGAAGCATTTTAACCTCAGGCAACGTGGGGGGTTCTTTACTGTTAGGGCTACAAGATTGTGGAATTCTCTACCACAAGAGGTGGTTTCTTCGGGAAGTATGGTGGCTTTCAAAAGACTCTTAGACGTACATCTCAAGGATCAGAACATTCAGGGCTATGTGAGATGATTACAGCCACACACACCTACACAGGTTGAACTGGATGGACTATTGTCTTTATTCAACCTCACCTACTATGTAACTCTCGTAACTATATAATAGTTGAGGTTGAATAAAGACATATGTCCATCCAGTTCAACCTGTGTAGGTGTGTGTGGCCGTAATCATCTCTCATACCCCTAAATGTTTTGATCCTTGAGATGTACGCCCAAGGGCCTTTTAAAAGTAGCCATACTCCCCGCAGTTACTACCATTTGTGGCAGAGAATTCCACAGTCTTGTAGCCCTTACTGTAAAGAACCCTCTGCGTAGCCTGAGGTTAAAAGGCTTCTCCTCTGATCGCATTGTATGGCCTCGTGTCCTCATGCAATCCTTGCAACTGAATCATTTTTTTTTTTCTATGTTGAGATCACTGTTGAGGTATTTATAAATTGCTATCATGTCCCCTCTCAGGCGTCTCTTCTCCAGGGAGAATAAATCAAGCGCTTGTAAACGCTCTTCATAATTAAGGTCCTCCAATCCACTAATTAGTTTCGTTTATGTTCAAAACTTATATACCCAGGATATTGATCTGGTCAGATAAGTAGGAGAGGGGGTTGCTAATCAGTTTCAGCTGCTTTGGTGTTAATGAAACTTAAACACACACACACATCATAGGTTGAACTGGATGGACTGATGTCTTTTTTCAACCTCACAAACTATGTAACTATGTAACAACAGGTGCACTAGATGGGCAACAATGGGACAACCTCCAAAACAGGAATGGTTTTACAGGTGGGGGCCACTGACATTTTACTCAGCTCATCTTTTCTGACTGTTTTTTACTAGTTTTGTATTTGGCCAGGGTTAGTGCCCCTACTGGTAGCATGAGGTGATACCTGGACCTTATAGAGGTTGCACAGGCAGTCCAACTCCTCCAGAATGGCACTTCAATACATGCCATTGCCAGAAGGTTTGCTGTGTCTCCCAGCATGGAGGAGATTCCAGGAGAGAGGCAGTTACTCTAGGAGAGCTGGACAGGGCCGTAGAAGGTCCTTAACCCATCAGCAGGACCGGTATCTGCTCCTTTGTGCAAGAAGGAACAGGATGAGCACTGCCAGAGCCCTACAAAATTACCTCCAGAAGGCCACTGGTGTGAATGTCTCTGACCAAACAATCAGAAACAGACATCATGAGGGTGGCCTGAGGCCCTCACATCCTCTAGTGGGCCCTGTGCTCACTGCCCGGCACTGTGGATCTTGATTGGCATTTGCTATTAAACACCAGAATTGGCAGGTCCGCCACTGGCGCCCTGTGCTTTTCTCAGATGAGAGCAGATACACCCTGAGCACATGTGACAGATGTGAATGGGTCTGGAGAAGCCATGGAGAATGTTATGCTGCCTCAGCATGACCGGTTAGGTGGTGGGTCAGTGATGGTCTGGGGAGGCATATCCATGGAGGGACGCACAGACCTCTACAGGCTAGACAATGGCACCCTGACTGTCATTAGGAATTGGGATGAAATCCTTGGAGACATTTTCAGGCCCTACGCTGGTGCAGTGGGCCCTGGCTTCCTCCTGGTGCATGACAATGTGGCAATGGAGGGGGGTATACAGTAAACCCCCCTCCATTGCGGGGGTTACGTTCCGGACCCAGCCGCAAAAAGTGAAATTCCGCGAAATAGAAAAACCCTATTAAAATGCATTGTAGGCATGATTTTTTACTGTCACTGTACGTGTAGAAGCATTTTAAGGTCTTTAAACACACTTTTAAAACAATAGAAACTCATTTAAACACATAAAAGATACTAAGAGACAGAGCAAGAGCTATGGAAAACACAAAAATATTTCATTTTTAATGATTTATATAGTAAAATAACATTACAAAAAAAACCGCGAATTACCGGGACCGCAAAAACTGAACCGCGATGGAGCGGGGGATTACTGTACAGCCAGTTTCTGGAGAACGAAGGAATTGATACTATTGAATGGCCCCCCACGCTCGCCAGATCTAAATCCAATAGAACACCAGAGATAATATGTTTCATTCTATCCAATGCTGCCAGGTTGTACTTCAGTCTGTTCAGGAGCTCAGTGATGCCCTGGTCCAGATCTAGAGGAAAATACCCCAGGACACCATCCGTCATCTTAGTAGGAGCATGCCCCGATATTGTCAGGCATGCATACAGGCATGTGGGGGCATACAAACTACTGAGTACCATTTTGAGTTGCTGCAATGAAATTTCGGCAAAATGGACTAGACTCCTGCATCATTTTTTTTACTTCGATTTTTTTCGATTTTTTTGTCTTTGAATTCAGCCCTCTGTAGGGTGATAATTTTAATTTACATCAAACGATGTGGCATCCTTTCGTTCCTAACACATTACCCAGTCCACAGCAGTATAGATATCTAGCATGAGATTTTTTCCGATTGAGATTGGAAGTGTTTTCAAAGTGTTCCTTTCATTTTTTGAGCACATTTCTATATATATAACTTAGTAAAAAAAAAAGTGCGGAAACTTTTTGAACAACCCTCGTGTATATATATAAATATATGAATAAATATACTGTATATATTATTACATGCTTACTACTATGTAAGTTTTTGGGGACTTGAGGGTTTTGTCTCTCTTTTTTCCCCTTTCCCTCCCAGTCTTCATCTATCCTTATCTGCCATCTCCTTTATATATACATTTTTTATAGATCAAACATCTTCTCCTGATGAAGTGGCACAGACAGTCCACGATATGCGTCGAGTTCAATGATGTTGTGACTATATCTATATACTTTTACACTGTTGATTATCAAGGATTATGGATGTTGTCATCTCAAACACTCCATTACCCCAGGACTTGCCATGTTTGGGTTCTTTGAATACTGGAATTGGGATTACTTACCAGTTTTTACCTTGTCAATATTGTGTAGGTGTGTGATTCCTAAAGAACTTTTCAGTTTGGTTTAGCCGTCATCCCGTGAGAAATTTTGCATATGGGGTTGGTGCCTCAGGTCAAAATGGGCTTAGTGTATATATTCATGGAAAATATCAATTTTGCATAAAAGATAATTTATTATATGTATTGCCACATATAATATATTTACAGAAACATTTCAAAATCCAATAAAGTATTTCAAAGATCATATATAGTGTATGGGTTATAGACCCATTGGTGATTGTGAGTAGGTAAGAAAGATAAGAAGAAGTGACAATGTGATAGGGTGACAATCACTGTCTCTCTATTGTTCCACGCTTTGGTGAAGCGTCGGATCCATAGGGAGGGTGTTCAATGTCCTACGCGTTTCGGCCGTAAGGCCTTTATCAAGGGGATATGTCACCACATTTGTTAGGAAAAAGATTCTGCCTCTGGTTCCTGCCTCCGGTCCTTATCTTATCACATAAGAATCATGTTGCCGCTGCTGTTAATCAATTCAGTATTTCTTTTGGCCAAGGGAGGGAGAGGATGATACTATCCCGAGTCTGGTCCAATTTGTATGTACATGTATTTTTCAAAGTGGCCACAAGATGGCGCTGTAGTGTTGAGAGTCCCCTTCTATTCTATATTTTGCTGGCAGCAAAGTCCAAAGTGTTTGTTCCAGGCAGCAGGGTCAGGGCGTCCTCACTCTCCCTCAGGTCCGAGGGAAGTTGTCAATATAATATGTTTACCACTCTACATTCCATGTTATGGTTTTTTATCTGTATGTATATGTCAATTAAATATGTTATTTTTTCTCCTTTTTGTACTAGTGTGTCTATTGGGCATATTGGATCCTGAACCATTTCAAACAGGGACCTACACCATGATTCAACGACTGATGTACTTAGCTAGAAAGATGATTGCTAGTCCCACAGTCCCTACAGTTGCACAATGGTTAATTCAATTTTGTTGAGGGAACAATTGGCCTATCGCCACCGCAATGCTGTTCGGAAATTCTACACGGTCTGGCAGGGATGGCTAGACCACCCGGGACTGGCTCCGTCACAACTGATGATGAGCAGGATCATTAGAGGGCGCCTTTGACCGTATTTTCCTGGGCCTTCACCTGTTTTCTCCCTTTTCTTTCTTTCTTTTCTGTTATTCTCCCCTCTTTCCTTCCTACTCTCTTGTCAAGCCACACTTTCTTTTCAAATTCATGAGTTATGATGTGCCTCCTCACAAGATGTGCCCAGTTGGTTTATTCTATGCCTGAAATGTTGCAGACCACTAGTGGTCTGGATGTTGGACCCTACTGACTTATGTCGATATTAGAAGATGTGTAACTTGGAATTTGCTGATTGGGTTCTACTGCACTGCATTTCTACTGATGTTTTTTCTATTCGCTAGATTGTGAGATCATTGTTAGGGCCCTTTCACACGGGCGCAAATTTTTTGCATTTATTTTTTTGCGGATGATTTATGGACATAATGAAAGTCAATGGCATTGCGGATGTCAGCGGAATACCATCCGCTGACATCCGATTTTCTTCCTTTCAGTTCTGTTCTGTTTTTTGGAACGGAACAGAACCCTATTTTTCCTCCGTTCAAAAAACGGAAAGGAAGCAAAAACAGATGTCAGCGGTGTCATCCGCTGACATCCGCAATGCCCATAGACTTACATTATGTGCGTATATCATCCGCAAACGGATGGGATGATATGCGGACATACGGAGCGGATGACACAAGTGTCATCCGCTCCGTGAAAAAAAAAAAAGTGCCGGAGCGGATCGCAATGCGGTCCGCTCCGTGTGAAAGAGCCCTAACTGTATAATATTCTTTCTTTCTGTATGTTTTTATTGTTTGTCTTTCTGGTTATTATAAATAAAGTTTGGATTAAAAAAAAAAAAAAAAACAATAAAGGATTTTGGACTTTTCAGATTCCTATTTGGTGCTCTGTCTGTCTGATTTTACCCAGCTATTTGTTCGTGGCACTCAAAAAACAAATGCCTAGCTCTTACACTTAAGTCTATTAGAGCAGCTTAAAACAGTTCTGCTCTGCTTATTTGATATCTGATCTGATATCTGATATACTGCACTGTAATTCTTATTGTATTGTGTGTGTCTGCACAGTTTGTACTTTTCCACCTGGCCACCTCCAACTACTTCCTACTGCTGGCCAAAATTATTACAAACATCCCTGAGATGATACATTTTCATTTCCTTTGTAGTAAAACCTCGACCTTGTTTGTATTTAAAATATTTCAGTTTATTCTACATGGTCCCATCCTCATATTGTCCTTCCACTGGCCAATTTCTACCAAACCCAACCAAACCAAGGCAAGCAACACACAGTGCAAATTTCATTCCTGCAAGCGCAGGAAAGAAATTTGCATGATTCCTTCATCAACACAGACAGAAAGTTAAATTAGTAATGCAATAGACAAAGGGCCGGCATGAGAGGGGTTAAAGGGGCTTGGGCATAGGAGGGGTTCAGGAAAGTTAAAGCTGTAATATATTTAGGTAAAGGGAATTATTCGGATTGGGGAAAAGTTTGGGCAGGGAGGAGTTTGGGAGGAAGTAGTATGCTAACAAAGGGAGTGGTCTTCATTTGACGGGCAGACAGCAAGGAACATCTTCCCACCCTCCCGCCCTGGATTTGGTTGTTGATATGCCGTGTTGGGTATCTGAGGTGGTGAGAAGTCGGGTATGGAGATTGGCGGGCAAGGTCCTTTTAGGTTAATATGGGCTCTAAAAGGTACGGTGTAAGGACCTGTCTGAGGTACGGCTCCCTGGTGGTAGGATGTGTAACTGCGAGTTGTCTCCAAGCCGGTGGTTCTGCGGCTGGAGGCTTTAGAAGTGGCACGCAGCAACTGTCCTTTGGTTTTAATGCCTATTTGGACCTTGTGGCTCCATTCTTTATGCTTTATGGGTTCATTAAGGGGATTCACTCCAGAAAATAAAGAGATTATTCTCCCACTCTACAAGACTCTGGTCCGGCCACATCTGGAGTATGCTGTCCAGTTCTGGGCACCGGTCCTCAGGAAGGATGTGCTGGAACTGGAGAAAGTCCAGAGAAGGGCAACAAAAATAATTAGGGGAATGGAGGACATCAGCTATGAGAAAAGACTACAAGCGCTGAACCTATTCTCTCTGGAGAAGAGACGATTGAGGGGGGATATGATATCAATGTACAAATATTGTACTGGCAACCCTAGCATAAGGAACAAACTATTCAGAGAAAGGAGATACAATAAGACACGTGGCCACTCACTAAAACGTGAGGAAAAACGGTTTAAGCTAAAAATACAGTACGTAAGGGGTTCTTTACTGTCAGAGCAGTGGGGATGTAGAATTCGCTTCCACAAGCAGTCGTATCAGCAGGGAGCATCGATAGTTTCAAAAAACTATTAGATGGGCACCTTAGAGACCACAACATACAGGGGTATACAATGTACGGTTAACAGCAAACACACACACACATCATAGCTTGAACTGGATGGACTGATGTCTTTTTTCAACCTCACAAACTATGTAACTATGTAACTATGTTATGTTATTTATTGTTATTATTTGTGATTTATGTTTCGGTTAATAAAAGGCTGCTAAAGCCAATTAACTCCAATCTGTTGCATGTGGCTTTTATTCTAAAGGGTGGGGGTATTGGTATAGAAGTTTTTATCACAGGCCATATTTAATAACTTAGTCAAGTGTTACCAGGGGAATCCCTCCGGAAGCCGTCCCCGTGGGAGAAGACAATAATGCCTCGTTTCCACTGAGTGGTACGGTTCGGTTTGATACGGTACGCAATTTTTGCCGTTTTCATTGTCAAAAGTTGTGAATGGTACCCTAAATCCGAACCATACCGCACCATATTTTTGGGACCCTTTCGTTGGGGTACCAAGCACACTCGTCCTGTACAAACAGGATGGAGCTACACTCTGCAGAACGTTGATTGGTTGACAGAGAACCGTCACTTCCGCGGGCGCCATTTATAATAATATGTATAATATATTCCGGCTACACCAAACGCAAGCCCGATGAAGGTGCACCATTCCGAACTGTACTGAACTGTACCGAACCATACCGCTCAGTGGAAACGAGGCATTATTATTTCTAGCAGCTATAGCAGCCGCTAGCGATAATTGCAAGAGAATCCGGCAGGCTGGTTGTACTCAAGTTGATTGATCAATCAACTTAGTACATTCAGCCGGCCCATACACGTTTCCGGATTGGAACCGTGTATGACTGGCCTAAGGCTATAGCTCTAATTTTTTTAAACCAGGTAAATGGGGATACAGCAGGGGGGTTGTGGATGGATCGGGGGTGGGCGTTGTGGATGGATCTGGGGTGGGGGTGGGGGTTGTGCGGTGTTCTTACTTTTTTTTAGTTGATCCAGGGAATATCCAATAGCCTCCTGAGGGATCAGGAAGAATATTTTCTTTCCAGCACTAGAACAAATGCGATAATGTTTTAGGCTCGATTCATACTGGTGCCATGCGGGAACCAGCGTGATTCCTGTGCGGGTTCCCACATCGCATAGAACTCGCAGGCTGTTCACACTGCGCTCTGCGAAATGCTGCGGGTGTCAATGTAAAGTTCATGATACCCCCAGATCGGTTTGCAGATCGCAGTGCAAACACCCATGCGATCCGATCCCGGTGTGGACCAGAAAAGAGTCCTGCACCATCTTAGTCTGAATGCAATTCAAATTCAGTCATACAGTTTACAATTCGCATTGCACATGATGTGCACAGCAATGTGAAGCGGCTCACATGCAATGTCTGTTATCGCACCAGTGTGAACCCAGCTATAGGCTGGGTTCATCCATGTCCAGCTGGGGTTTGCAGTCCAGGGTCCAGTGCATTTCTGTTCTCCGGTTCAGGCGTAATTCAGGTGTGAACTTTTGCCTGAATTCGCGCCTGAATCGGACCCAAAAACGCACAGGATCCGTTTCCAAACCGCACCGCGGCCGGCCCGGACATGAGAGGCGGTCACATTCACAGGTTATGCAAATTGGATGCGGTTTAAAACTCATCCAATTTGCATATGTGAACCCAGCATTATTGTTTGTTTTCTTGTTTTTATTTACCTTCCTCTGGATCAACTGTGGGTATAAGCCCCTGTTCACACTGGGGCGACCTGTGAGGCGACCTGGTCGCCTCACAGGTCGCCGCAGGTCGCCTCCCATAGGGAAGCTGCGGACCCGTTCTGATAGGAGCGACACAAGTCGCTCCGACTCAGAAAAAGGGTCCGGAGCTTCTTTGGGGCGATCGCCATAGACTTCAATGTTACGAAGTCCGTGGCGGCCGCTCCGAGGTAGCGGCGCGCTGCTCGCACCGCGACCTCCGAGGTCGCGGTGCGAAGTAGCGTCGCCCCAGTGTGAATGGGGGCTCAGATTGTGTATGCGAGTATTTCCTTTTTATTTATTTATTCTATTAATTGACACTATTTACTACATTAATTTATTCTACTTATTTATTCTGTTTACTCTGTTTATTTATTTATGTTATTCTACTTATTTAATCAAATTACTCTATTTATTTATTCTCTTTTTTTCTACTTATTTAATCAAATTACTCTATTTATTTATTTATTCTCCTTTTTCTACTTATTTATTCTTTTTACTCTATTTCTTTATTCTCTTTTTTCTATTTATTTATTCTATTTATTTATTCTCTTTTTTCTAATTATTCATTCTATTTACTCTATTTCTTTTTTCTCTTTTTTTCTACTTAAGTATTCTTATTATTTATTCTCTTTTTTCTACTTAATTATTCTATTTACTCTATTTCTTTATTCTTTTTTTTCTACTTATTTATTCTATTTACTCTATTTATTTATTCTCTTTGCTCTACTTATTAAGCCCCCATTCACACTGGGGCGACGCTACTTCGCACCGTGACCTCCGAGGTCGCGGTGCGAGCAGCGCGCCGCTACCTCGGAGCGGCCGCCACGGACTTCATAACATTGAAGTCTATGGCGGTCGCCTCCTGGTCGCCCCAAAGAAGCTCCGGACCCTTTTTCTGAGTCGGAGCGACTTGTGTCGCTCCTATCAGAACGGGTCCGCGGCTTCCCTATGGGAGGCGACCTGCGGCGACCTGTGAGGCGACCAGGTCGCCTCACAGGTCGCCCCAGTGTGAACGGGGGCTTATTCTATTTATTTATTTATTTTTCTACTTATTTATTCAATTTACTCCATTTCTTTATTCTCTTTTTTTCTGCTTATATATTCTATTTATTTATTCTCTTTTTTTCTACTTATTTTTCTATTTACTCTATGTATTTTATTCTCTTTTTTTCTGCTTATATATTCTATTTATTTATTCTCTTTTTTTTTTACTTATTTTTTCTATTTATTCCATGTATCTATTCTCTTTTTTCTGCTAATGTATTCTATTTACTATATTTATTTTCTCTTTATTCTACTTATTTATTTATTCTCTTTTTTTTCTACTTATTTATTCTTTATACTCTATTTATTTATTCTCTTTATTCTACTTATTTTTTTTCCCAAAAATACTTATTTATTCTATTTATTTATTTTTTATGGGTTAAACTAGCATGACCTGCATATTTTGTGTATTTCTTCAACCTGACTATGTATGTGTGTAACAGTGCAGCAAAAAAAAAAAAAAAAAAAAGTGGTGTGTGAAGGGATTTTATGTAAAAAAAAAACAAACAAAAAAAACCAATATAAATCATCAAATCAGGTGCTATCATTCACTTTTCACTCTGCACTGGGGAACGGACAACTGGAACCTGATTGGTTAGTAAAGCAAAGATTTTTTAAATGTGTTTCCCTACTCTGCAGTCCATCTGGCTGTGTGCAGCATGTGCAGGCTTGATATAACCTTGCTGAACCTTGGCATGATTTGGCATGACTAACTGCGCAACAAATACGCATGAAGAAACTGGCACCACTCCTGCATGTGGGCGATACTGACAATGTCCTTGTGAACCTTTAGAAGGAAAATAAAATTCCTCCCAATTTCTGTGGGCTGTAAGACAGTGTGAATGGTTAGCTCTGCTTTATAATGCATGTATTTGGGGTTAGTATATTGATACATATGTAAAATATTATCCGTAATAAAGGATAGGTATCCCCCCAAACCGATGTTTCAGTTTTCCTTGTTTTACACTGCTGCGACTTCACATGCAGATAAACAGGTACAACTTATGTAGGAGGATTTGTTTCATCTCTGTGTATCACTTGGGGATAGTCCCTTCACTGGGTATATGAAAGGGTTTACCACCACTTTAAGGCGGCATTTACACCTAAGCGTTCCGGAAACACACTAAAAATGTGAATTGCGTATGTGGTGTAATTTTTTCCCTAATGGCACCCCAAAATGCGGATAGGAGTCCCAAGCTTTGTCGCCTAAAAAGGCACACCACAAAAAGATACAGTTCAGTGGCAAAAAAGGGTATGACCTACTTTGGTGTGTTTGTCATCCAGAAGGCAGCTCATTTAATTGAATGGGGTGCCCTAAGTTGTCGCTCAACAAGCACCCCAAAAATCACGGTGAAATTAACCACTATAAGACCGGATGATTTTCCTGTTTAATGACCAGGCCACTTTTTTCAACTTGGCATTGCGTGAATTTAACTGACAATTGCGCGATCATGCAATGCTGTACCCAAACAAAATTTACGTCCTTTTTTTTCCCACAAACAGAGCTTTCTTTTGGTGGTATTTGATCACCTCTGCGCTTACAAAAATTTTGCAAAAAATTAACATTTTATACTTTGACAGTTAAAAAATATCCAATATATTAAATTTTTGTCATATATTTAGGCCAAATTGTATTTAGCTACATGTCTTTGACAAAAAAATTCTCAATGAGCGTATTTTTAACCACTTTAATACCGGAAGATTTTACCCCCTTCCTGACCAGGCCATATTTTGCAATTTGGCACTGCGTTATTTTAACGGACAATTGCGCGGCCGTGCAACGCTGTAGCCAAATTAAATTTATGTCCTTTTTCCCCCCACAAATAGAGCTTTCTTTTGGTGGCATTTGATCACCTATGCGATTTTAAATTTTCGAAAAAAAAGAACGACAATTTTGAAAAAAAAAATATATTTTTCACATTCTGATATATAACATTCCCAAAAAAAAAAAATCTAAATTTTTTAACATCTTAGGCCAATTTGTTTTCTGCTACATATTTTTGGTAAAAAAAAAAAAAAATCACAATAAGCGTATTTTGATTGGTTTGCGCAAAAGTTACTAACTACGGGAAAGATTTGTCATTTTTATTGTTTTTTTTTTTGTTTTACTAGTAATGGCGGCGATCTGTGATTTTTTGCAGGAGTGCAACTTTGCGGCGGACAGATTGGACCCCCAAGTGACATTTTTGACACTTTTGGTGGGACCAGTGACATTACTACAGTAATCAGTGCTAAAAATATGCACTGTTACTGTAATAGTGACACTGGCAGGGAAGGGGTTAATACTGTTGGTGATCAAGGGGTTAAATGTATGCCTCATGCTTACTGACGTGTGTGGGGGGAGGGGGTTCTGTGACACAGACAGATTTTGCAGGTTCAGCTATGCTGAATCCTGTGATCTCTCCCTGTCTGTCACTGAGAAGATCCGCCTGCTTTGTTTACACAAGCGGGTGGATTTTCTCACACTTTCCCCAACGATCTGGGAAGATGGTGATCGCCATCTCTCCTCCTCCTGCCCGACTCCCGCTGTGTCTAAACATAGCGGGAGCGAGACGGGGAGGAGTCCAGCGACGTAGGTCTACATCGCTGGACCCAAGGCTGCCACCTTGCTGCAGTAGCAGAAGTGGTTAAGCAACGCATCAGCTGCAAAAGGCAGCCAGACAGGTGTGTATACATTCTGCGACAAGAACTCCTCTTCTCGGGTCCCTCTTCTGTGCTCCTGGCCCCTCCCTCATGTTCAATGCCCCCACAGGAAGCAGCTTGCTATGGGGGCACCCGAGCCGAGTCACAGCTCCCTGTGTCCATTCAGACACAGAGCCCAGTCCCACCCCCTCTCTCTCCTGATTGGCTAGCTGGCAATGGCACCACTTCTGTGCCTCAGCCAATCAGGAAGGAGAATCTTGGATGGCTGAGACACTCGTGGAGATCGCTGGACAGAGAGGAACCTCAGGTAAGTATTAGGGGGGCTGAGGGGGGCTGCTGCACACAGAAGATTTTTTTTTATCTTAATGCATAGAATGCATTAAGATAGAAAAACCATCTGCCTTTACAAATCTTTTAACCACTTCAGCTCCGGAAGGTTTTACCATCCCTTAATGACCAGACAATTTTTTGCAATCCGGCACTGCGTTATTTTATAGAAAAATTGCGCCGTCGTGCGACACTGTACCCAAATAAGATTGATGTCCTTTTTTCCCACAAATAGAGCTTTCTTTTGGTGGTATTTGATCATCTGTGCGACTTTTATTTTTTGCGCTATAAAAAAAAAAAGTGAAAATTTTTGAAGAAAAAAAACAATATTTTCACATTCTGCTATATAACATTCCCCCCAAAAAATTTAAAAATCAAAAATGTTTAACATTTTTAGGCCAATTTGTTTTTTGCTACATATTTTTGGTAAAAAAAAAAATCGCAAAAAGCGTATTTTGATTGGTTTGCGCAAAAGTTATCGCGTTTACTAACTACGGGAAAGATTTATGTAATTTTTATTGGTTTTTTTTTTTTTTTTTTTACTAGTAATGTCGGCGATCTGCGATTTTTTGCAGGAGTGCAACATTGATTGACAGATTGGACCCCCAAGTGACATTTTTGACACTTTTGGTGGGACCAGTGACATTACTACAGTAATCAGTGCTAAAAATATGCACTGTTACTCTAATAATGACACTGGCAGGGAAGGGGTTAACACTGTGGGTGATCAATGAGTTAAATGTAAGCCTAGGGGAGTCTTTCTAACTGTATGGGGGCATGGCTTGTGAAATGACCATAGAGACGTGTTCCTATATAGAAGGATCACAGGCGCTCTGTGAACATTCCAGAGAGAAGAACGGTCAGCTGTGTTTGCAATCGGAGCCACCTGCCCGCTGCATCAGAGTCCCTGCTGCCGAGTGGGCCCCCTAGCTGCAGGCGCGCAACCGGCGTATACCTATGTTGGTTCGCGCAGGAGGGCCGTCCTGCCACAGTATAACCACACCCTTCCTCCCAGCACGAACGTTCCTACACTCTTCGTTGAAGGGCCCGCCATTGAAACCGTATATATATAATTTTGCTGACATTTCTTTTGCCTTGTTTATTTGGAATTTTTCATTAGTGTTTACGAAACTTCGTTCTTGAACACAGCTTCCGGGTCGCCAACTATTTCCGCTCATGCGTGATAATGTTCTATAGATTTTTCTACTGACGACCTTCACAGCAACGAATAGAAAATCGTTTGTTCGCAAATGATACGACAGAATTTTTTAATTTTTTCAATCTGTCTTTTTTCGTTCATAATATCGATATTGGGTATTGATTGCTGGGCATCAACGAGTAGAAAATTGGCCGATCGTTCGCTAAACAAAAATTTTCGTACGATTTTCTTTTTGTTTATTCCTGCCATTAGCAATTCATTTAGTTCAGAATTGAAATATTCAGAATATTTGGAAATTCGAATACATCCATTACAATAGTAACGGATCCAAAATTACGAAAATAAATTCAAGTTCTAATAGTTTTCTAATCGAATTTGAATAGTCTTAGAATTCTAATAGTTTTCTAATCAAATTCAATTTTGAATTTCCAAAGAGAATAAAATATAATAGAAAATAAAGGAATAGAATAGAATAGAAAATAAAAGAACATAATTTAATAGAATAAAACAGAACAGAATAGAAAATAAAAGAGATAAAATAGAAAATAAAAGAATAGAATAGAGTAAAACAGAGCAAAATAGAATAGAAAATAAAAACACTGAATAAAATAGAATAGAAAATAAAGCGAAGGAATAAAATATGATATAATAAAATAGAAAATAAAGGAATAGAATAGTGTAAAACAGAGCAAAATAGAATAAAAAATAAAAAAACAGAATAAAATAGAACAGAAAATAAAGCAATATAATAAAATAGGATAGAATAAAAAAATAAAATAAAATAGAAAATGAAGGAATAGAATAGAAAATAAAAGAACAGAATTGAATAGAATAAAACAGAACAGAATAGAAAATAAAAGTATAGAAAAAATATAATAGAAAAAAATGAGATAGAATAGAAAATAATGAGATAGAATAGAAAATAAAATAATAGAATAGAGAAGAATAGAGTATAACAAAGCAAAATAAAATAAAAAATAAAAAACTGAATAAAATAGGATAGAATAAAAAATGTAATAAAATAGAAAATATAACCATCTTCTGAAACTTGAATTTCAAATAGAATCAATTAAAATTTAGATACAATAGAAAAGAATTGAATCGAAAAGAAAAAATAGAATAGAATATAATAAAAAATAATAGAATAGAAGAATAGAAAAGATTAGAATATAACCTTCTTCCGAAATTTGAATTTTGAACAAATTCAAAAATTGAATAGAATATAAAAGAATAGAAGAGAAATTAAAATATTAGAATATAAAAGAATAGAGTAGAATAGAATAGAAAAGAAAAGAATAAAATAAAATAGAACAAAAGAAAAAATAGAATAGAAAGAATATAACACTATAACTGTTTTCCAAAATTCGAATTTGGAATAGAATAAATTCAAATTTGAATGAAAAGAATAGAATAATACAGACAAAAATTGAACAGAAAATAAAACAATAGAATAGAATAGAAAAAAAAAAAAAACAATAGAATAAAATGGAATAGAAAGAATATAACCATCTTCAAAAATTCGAATTCCGAATAGAATAAATATAATTTCGAATGGAAAAAGATTTAAATATAATTCAAATGGAATTTGATTCAAGTGAGAATGGAATTCAATTCAAATCGATTTGAATTTTCCGAATTCTGAAAATTCGAACCGATTTGAATTCGAATAAAAGAAGTGAATTCCGAAAATGAAATAAATGAATTTAGCTAAACGAATTTATGTAAATACCAAAATCGAAACGAAACCCATTTTTTCGTTCTGCACATGTCTAGCCAAAATTTCACAAATTCTGCCAGAGGATGGAAACTTTGGAGCAGATGAAGCGTGGGCACGTTTCTGTGCATTTTCCATGCATCCCCACGGATCGCATGTAGGGCAGATACATCTTTTCCGAAAATGTGCTGCACCCCGCACCATGCACTTTAATGCGCACAAAAGTGAGCATGCTTGCAGATGCGTGGGGGCATTGTGTGTTTCTCTCTGTGTGTCGGGGGGGAAATAATTCGGCCCTTTTCACATAAAGCGGTTTGAAATCACGGACAGAATTGTTACAATTCGGAAATTACGGAAAAATGTGAGTTTGAGTGTTATTATATTTTCTGACATGATTGTCATGTGACGGCATCCTGCAATTACATTTGCGCTAAGGTTGCCACCCGTAAAGGAGGAGGAGATTTGTTTGGACGACAAATGGGCATTGTGAAGACTACTGAAGTTAATGCGCTTCCAATTTTTTTGGATCCAATTATTCTCCCAGACCGTGAACTGATCGACAATACAATCGCATGAGAAATTGTTCCATGTGGGGCCACCATTACCAATCATATTGAATAATTGACTTTCCTATGATTGGATTTTCTGTTTTTTTTTTTTTTTTTTTTTTACAATCAGAATAATTTCGATGAAATTGATCGGTTTTGCTAGAAATGAATAGATGATGCTGTATGCATCTTTTTGAGATTTTATAGATTAGATCATAGTGTCTATATCTGAAGAAGCGTTCGATCGTTACGTGTATGGCTGACTTTTTTAAGTATTTGGGGCAGCCAAAAAACGTTGCAATCTTTTGATTGTATTTTTCCCCTGGACAGTAAACCGATTGACAATACGCTCATATATAAAATATTTTATGTATGGCCACCATTAACAATCAGATCGATCAAACTACTTCCCCAAAATCAGGTTCCCTAACATCAAGGCCAATCAGGACAATTTTAAGGAAATTGATTGGTTTTGATCAATTTTACAGTATTGGTTTTGCTTGAAATCGATCAATGGTATAGTATTGGTTTTACTTTAAATAGATTAATGGTGCAGTATTGGTTTTAGTTAAAATTGATCGATGCCACAGTATTGGTTTTACTTAAAATCAATCAATGGCACAGTATTGGTTTCACTTGAAATCGATCGATGGCACAGTATTAGTTATATCTGAAAATCAATTGATGGCACAGAATTGGTTTTGTTTAAAATCAATCGATGGCACAGTATTGGTTTCACTTTAAACCGATTAACGCCACAGTATTGGTTTCACTTTTAATCGATTAATGGCACAGTATTGGTTTTGTTTGAAATTGATCAATGGTGCACTATTGGTTTCACTTTAAATCGATCAATGGCACAGTATTGGTTTTACTTGAAATCAATCGATGGTACAGTATTGGTTTCATTTTAAATAGATTAATGGCACAGTATTGGTTTTACTTGAATACAATTGATGGCACAGTATTGGTTTTACTTAAAATCAATCGATGGCACAGTATGGGTTTTACTTAAAATTGATCGATGGCACAGTATTAGTTTTACTTAAAAATCAATTGATGGCACAGAATTGGTTTTGTTTAAAATTGATCGCTGGCACAGTATTGGTTTTACTTAAAATTGATTGCTAGCACAGTATTGGTTTTACTTAAAATCGATTGATAGCGCAGTATTGGTTTTACTTGAAATCGATCAATGGCACAGTATTGGATTTACTGAAAATCGATCGATGGCACAGAATTGGTTTTGTTTAAAATTGATTGATAGCACAGTATGCTTCTTTTCGATAATTCTTAGATTCAATCATATTGCCCAGTCCTGTAAAGAAGCGATCAATCAGATAGTTACGTGTATGGCAACCTTTTAGATGTATTTGGGGCATTAAACTCAATCAGTCGGTCATACAATTATATATAAAATAATTTGGTGTATTTCCACCATTAACAATCATATCTATCTAGAGGAGAGAGAGAGAGAGAGAAGAGAGAGAGGAGAGAGAAAGAATAGAGAGAGAATAGGAGAGAGAAAGAATAGAGAAAGAGAAATAGAGAAGGAATAGAGAGAAAGAAAGAGAGAGAGAGGAGAGGAGAGAGAGAGGAGAGAAGTGAGAGAGAGAAGCAAGAAAGAGAGAGAAGAGAGAGATAGAAGAGAGAGAAGAGAGAGGAGAGAGAGAAAGAAGATAGAGAGGAGAGAGAGGGAGGAGAGGAGAGAGAGAGGAGAAAGAGAGAGGAGAGGAGAGAGAGAGAGAGGAGAGAGAGAAGAGAGAGGAGAGAGAGGAGAGAGAGAAGAGAGAGAGGAGAGAGAGAAGAGAGAGGAGAGAGAGGAAAGAGAGGAGAGAGAAGAGAGAATAGAGGGAAGGGAGAAAGAGAAGAGAGAGAGGAGAGAGAGAGAGAGAGATAGAGAGAGGAGAGAGAGAGATAGAGAGAGAAGTGAAAGAAAAGAGAAGAGAGAAGAAAAGAAAGAGAGAGGAGGAGAGAAGAGAGAGAGAGAGAGAGAGAGGGAGAGAAGAGAGAGGAGAGAAGAGAGAGAGAGAGAGAGAGGAGAGAAGAGAGAGAGAGGAGAGAGAGAGAGAGAGAGAGGAGAGAGAGAGAGGAGAGAGAGAGAGGAGAGAGAGAGAGAGAGAGAGAGAGAGAGAGAGAGAGAGAGAGAGGAGAGAGAGAGAGAGAGAGAGAGAGGGAGAGAGAGAGAGGGGAGAGAAGAGAGAGAGAGAGGAGAGAGAGGAGAGAGAAGAGAGAGAGGAGGAGAGAGAGAGGAGAGAGAGAGAGGAGGAAGAAGAGAGAGAGAGAGGAGAGAGAGAGGAGAGAGAGAGAGAGAGGAGAGAGAGAGGAGAGAGA